>NC_056740.1:7285923-7523423 GCF_019279795.1 Protopterus annectens
AAGTATCCTACCTTCACCAATGGTGATGTCGCAGTACCAGCAAAAATGATTGACTTCAAGAGTTGGCTTAGTCACAACAAAGGGATCCAATATCTGTCAGTCTGGGGAGACATGATCAACAAACCAGCATGCTTTGCCAGAGATGGTTTGCACTTGCCACCACTAACCTTCCAGATACTGACAAAAACATTATCTATCTCCATAGTGCTTTTATTAGGCTGTGCCAAGTTGCTAAACCCTCCAACATAACAAAAATTACTCAAGACCACCTAAAGGTACCGCTGGTCAACACTAGGACTTTAAATAAAAAAAAATCCACTCCCTTGAAGCACTCCTTATCCTGGAGAATGCAGACATATGTGCAGTCATGGAAACATGGTTCAGAACCATGGAGAGCACCCCAACTATCAAAGCCTATAATGCCTTTTGTACATTTTCATCCCCCTCAGCTCAGAATAAAACAAAGTGAGGAAGTATCTCAGTGTTCATAAAGGACAAGTACATCACTAGACTGGTCCAACAACATGACTCACTTGAGCTGCAACATGCCCAGCTAAGCATAGCTGCGACCACTACCACCCCCAGCATATCCTTGCTTGCTACAGATCCCCTAACATGAATCTAGAAAACCACACCTCCCACCTAAACCTACTGGAATCTCTTAACATTCAGCCTAACACCACACTTATGGGTGACTTCAACTACTCCTCCATAAACTGGGAGACTTATCCGATCCATAATTTATTTGCTCATATGTTTTTAGACTTTATCAGTGCAAATACCCTGGAGAAACTAGTTAGCTCCCCAACTAGAGGTACAAATATCCTAGACCTGGTCCTCATGAACATGGGGAGATGTTGGCACCTCCCATGCATTAACTCCTCCCTGGTAAGATCTGACTACAAAATTATCTCCTTTACTATTAAAACACCTACAACCCCCATCAAACTCCAAACCTGTTAAGAACTTTGCTAAAGCCAATTAAGTAGAACTAAGTGACAACTTATTAAACTTCCAAGCTCCTCTGTGCCCAGATTACACTGAGGCCTACTCTATGCTGTACACAAAAGCACTGTACAACCACATTCGTAACTGCATAGAGGAGGCAGTACCTGTCCAAGTCAAATTTGTGATTACTAGCTAAAATAAACCACCCTGGTAGACACCTAGCATAAGTAAGCTATTCAACAAAAGGAAACAATACTCTCCAAAGCCAAGAAGGAACAAACAAAGCAGTGCCAAAAGACATTTACTAGTCTAAACAAACAAATCAGACAGCTGGTCAAATCTGCCAAAGCAAACTATGAGGCAAATATAGCCTCCCAGGTGAAAGATAACCATAAGGTGTTTTTTAATTATGTTCATAACCTCAGGGGAAACACTCAGCAATGTGACCAGTTAATTGTGAATGCCACATTTATACCCAGTCTGAAACTATAGCAAACCTGCTGACCAACAAGTTCAGTTCAAACTTCTCCCGCTCATTACTTTCTACCACACCCAAAGAAATATCAGCAACCATCCCTCTATTGGACATCATGAGGGAACAGGTCTTTACTGCACTCGTTAAATCTAAAAACACAGCTCCATAGGTCCCGACAACATTCCAGTATGCTTCTTAAATAACTTAAAGTAGGATCTATCAAAGCCACTGAAAACCCTCTTTAAACACAGCCTCTGGAAGGACTTTGCCCCAGAAGAATGGAAGACTGCAACAGTCTTCCCTCAGCATAAGGTGGCCCATCAACTAATCCAGGGAACTACAGACCCATAAACTTGACCAGTATTTTCTGCAAGGTCGTGGAGAGAACTATCATGGACCTGATCAATAATGACATAGTAAATCTTCAAACACTGAACCAGACCCAAAGTGGATTGGTTAAATGGAGGTCTTGCCTGCTCAATCTGGTGGACTTCTTCAAGAAAGTCACCAGGGCCATGGTACATACCACTTATCTAGACCTGGCCAAAGCTTTCAACACAATCCCCCACTCAAATATCATAGATAAACTTACTGCATTAGGTATAAACCCATACATTGTCTTGTCAGATGGGCAGCAGACTGTCATACTGACAGGACATACACTACACTATGTTGTCCATATAGGTGAATCTACTTCCGATAAAAAATAAAAATGTTAATAGTGGTGTCTCACACGCTCCAGTGTTAGGACCACTCCTGTTTACTATATACTTCTCTGAAATGAAGGCCAATGCTATGGTCCTCTGAGTCACCAAGTTCACTGACTGTAAGCTGGGAACAATCATCTAATCCCCAAGTGATGTTGACATCTGATAAACAGGACTAAAAATGACAAAAGACTGGTGGCAAAACTATGGTCTGAAATTAAATGCTAAAAAAATGCATGATCATACCCTTTGGTAAATCAGATATCCCTGAAACCTGTAATATTGACAGCACACTCCTAAAAGTAGATCCAGTGGTGAGGAACCTAGGAACACAGATAGATAGTAACCTAAACTTTGACCTTCAGGTGAGTACTGTAATAAGGAAATCCTTCTGTCTGGCTCAACTTATAAGTAAATGTACGGCATCAAGGTCAAAGGAAGGGATGTTTGGCCCTGTCAAATGCTAAAGTTAAATCTATATAAATTACATCACAGCACACATTTTCATTCATAGCTATTATTATATTGATATAGAACATCATGTTACAGGTGGTAAGATATCTATTTTCAACATATGCATGCTGATATATGGTTTCAAGTCCCAGCCTATCCAATTCTGACAATAATTTATCCAATGTTACCTTCTCCATTATTTTTCCACAACATGAAAATAGACTTAAGAGTCTATATGACTCTGGTTTGTCCTACTCCCCTTTCTCTTAAAGACAGGTTCAATAAGCACATGACTCCAATCTTGAAGAATCTCCCCATATTTATATGGCCTAACAAATAATATTTATAATGGCACTGTAAGTTCTTGCTGAAGCGTTCTCAGTTCATTATTACTAATTCCATCTCCTCCCTGTGCTATGTTTGGATCCAGTTTGCCCAGTTCTTTTTCAATATAATCTAATTTGATAACAGTATCTGAGGTTACCTGGATGTCACTAGGACAACTTATCACCTCCTCTGTGGAGCCAAACTATGTTGTATAAGATTTTGTAAATATATTAGAAACAGCAGGAAAACTACCATCCAAGGGTCTCCACCAGAAAACAATTAGTATCCACAAAACAATAGCAAGTAGAGACCTCCACGGTGAAAAAAGGCTGGATTTATTAAAAAAGAAAAACAAGCGCTTTCACGTACATCCAAATACGCTTCCTCAGGTTTTTTTTTTTTTTTTTGTAAATATATCTATAATCTGTTGTGTCTTAGAATAAATTTTACAATCTGCACACAGTTTATCAAATTGTATGTTTTTAGTCCTTCCACATCTTATGTATATATAAAAAGGTTTACTATTATGCTCAATATCTTTACATAATTTTCTTCACATTTTTCTTGATCTTGTCTCAACTAAGCTTAATTTGTTGCCCAGCTTGTTTATTTCAGTTTTCAAAGTTGTAGTTCCACTTGTTTTCCATTTCTTACATTTTTTGTCTCGCACCTAAATCAGGTATCTTGTTCTAATGGAAATATCCCCCTGATGTTGTATGCCTAGATCCTGATGTTAAACATTTCTTTTATTTTTTGCACTCAAACAATTTCTCTTTCAAGACTATCCACATTCCATCTGCAGTTTTTCCACTGAACACCTCACTCCAGTTAGTTTTACATAGTGACTATTTTGTTTCCATATAATCTGCAATTAATCTTTTGTGCATTGGTTTAAATTTCAGTTTGGTAGAATTATCTAGCAACAAATTAACCTTTATGACCCCATGATCACTGCACATCAGCAATGGTAAAACTTGACTTGAAATAACAATTTCTTTAGGAACACAAACTATGTCTAGTATGTTTTTTTTTACAGTCTGAAGCAATTGTTGTTCCTGAACATACATTGTGAATTATTTCTTTACTAATGTTGTTGAATCAGTATTATTCCAATCTGTTTCTGGTAAATTTAAGTCCCCAGCTATTATTCTTATCTTCTGTGTTCCATGCAAGAAATATATGAATTCTTCTTGGTCATTAGCACTTGACTTTGGCGGTCTATACACTCCAATAATTGTTATATATTGCAGGGTTGTCTTTATTGTCACAGTTAAATAGTCTATAGTATTGGTGTTATCACTGAACATGCAATAATCACAGGTCTCATAACTATCTTTAGTCCCTATCATAACACCTCCGTCTGATTTTTTGTTAGAATTTCTGTACAGTAAAAGCATTTATACCCTGACAGAATTGGTTTCCAGTCATTGTTCTTTAACCGTGTTTCGCAAACAATAACAAAATCAATTTTCTGGGAACTTAGCAAATTTTCCAATAAAAAACATTATTATTAATGCTCCTCTCCTAGCATTATCAACCATCAGAGATGGATCAAATGTTGCTATCTGTGAACTGTTAAATTTTCGACCTGGCAAAAATCCTGCCTATTGTTTGTTAAACATTGTAAAATATCTGCTGAAAAAATTATCTTCCCTGATTTTAACAAATGTACACCATCCTGTCTGAACATGTGAGCCCAAGACTAGGCTTAGATGCTCTACACATTTCCATTTTTTAAAGCAGGGCATTTTTTCCAAGTAGGTATTTACCCCAAAAATGGTTTCATTCATGGTGACCTGACTATCCTTTCTATATGTGATTTGTGAAAAATATCTCCTAGCACCAGTACAAGCTGTACTATCTAAGAGGGCTGTCAGTTCCCTACTAACAGTCAGGCTTGTAAAGGGTCTTGTGCCAGTACCTAGTAAGCATCTATGAATGTATGAAGTGAGTAGCTATCAGAAAAAAACATTTTGAAATGATTTTAATACATGGTTTATTCAATACTAACATTTTATTATTTTAATAAAGTATGTACAGCATCATATTTATACATTTCTTCTCCACTTAGAAAGAGATAGAACAGTAAAACAGTCATTAAAAAGTTCAATATTTCACCCTTATGTTATAATGCCATTATATACATCTATATTTTTATAAGCTTCTACTCCTCCTAAATTAAATCTCATATATTCAAACATTGAATTCAACAATGACTCAATCTCCTATCTCTGCCCCTGCCCTAAACTATAAAAGCACTTGACCCAGTAACCTCAGTCCTCTCCTCCTTATAACCATTACTCATCCCCCACATACATCCCCCATATATGGTAAACATACAGGACAGAGTAACAAGATGAAGGCAGATTCTTGTTCTTCTAAGTCCTGAGCCAAAGAAGGATTGTGTCAAGGAGTCTCCAGGGAGATTCTAATTCCAGGCTGGAAGCTATTCCTGCACTATGAACTTTGGAACATATCCCAGAAATATGAACAAGGAAGGGAGTTACTGGATGGAATTTATCCAACCTTGTGTGAGTTAAAACCTATTAAGTGACAGTAAGTAATGATTTGCCTTAAGTTATCTGTGAAGAACTTCTACAAGGATGAATGCACTTGCTAAAGCTGTTGTGAAGAGGCAGTGTTTATTTTATCATTTATTCTGATTGCTAGAAAGAAGCAATGGTTCTGTTACCCAATGTAAATAAATCTATTGTACCTTCTGAGAAAGATAGTTCAGAGACTGGTTTATTACTTTCCATACTACTATTGTGCACACTCTGTCACTCTCTCTCTCTTTCTCCGTGCATTCATATATAAACACGCACACACACACACACACACACACACACACACACACACACACACACACATGCATACATACCCTCATATATATCTAATACAGTACCCCAGGTCTGATGCCAGTTCTGAGTGGAGGTGGAGCCAAAATAAGTCATATAAATTAAATATACAAAATGGGACTGGTGTCAATGTGCTGAATGGAAAAGAATGGGCAATCCTCCCAACTTGCCCTTAAAAAGAAGATAGGCGACTCTAATATGGTCTCTTAATACTACAAGCTTAGCAACTACCCATGAACCTGTGCTTCAAGGATGTAAAACTTTCTTGTAAAAAGGCTTAACAGTGAGTAAGTACTGTGCTACAATTTGCAAAAGTATTTTGGATAGTCTGAAGTCTGTGAAATGGAAACAGTTGTCCTAAAGAACAAAGTTTTGTTTTTATTGATTTCCCCCATCCAAAACAGTATGAAAAAAAAGTAGTTTTCTTTTTATTTTCCAGTAAATAAAACAAGGTTTATATGAACACTTTGGCTCCTGAGACTGATTTGTCATTTAAAAATCACAGCTTTGCTGTATGTATGTCATACTATTGAATTACAAATGGTTGAACTCAATTTACTGACAAGTCATTTCACTGAAAACTTGTTTCATAACATGAGTTACTCCTCACGCTTAAAACCCTACCATAATGTAATTATTGTCCATAAAATAGTTACAGCGTATAATGTAGCTATTGTGCATAATGTATGTATTGTTCATAATGTAGCTATTGTGCACAATGTAGTTGCTGTGCATAATGTAGTTACTGTACATAATGTACTTACTGTGCATAATGCAGCCATTGTGCACAATGTAGCCATTGTGCATAATGTAGCTACTGTGCATAATGTAGTTATTGTGCATGCTAAGTACCTAATGTAGTATAATAAGCACCAGCCACAAACTGACACATTTTTGCATGAAATAATAGCTATAACACCTTCCAGACAAAGGGGTCACGCAGGATTTACTTCCTATTGTCTTGTGTGTTTGATACTAAGGGCAAAATCTAGCTATCCTACAATAAAATCCCTACATATCTCCTGTCCCCGGCAGATATTATAGCCATAACTTAAAAAAAAAGAGAGCATGAAGCATTATAACCTTAGATGTGAAGCTGAGGAGTACCTCAAAAAGCTCCTTGTATGGCAATTTATTTATTTTACATTTGTTTACCGGGGATGTCTGACTGTGCCAGCAGAGGCCTGGGGAGAAAAACTCCATTACAAAAACACATTAAAACACACAAGAAATCGATAACAAACAAGAATACACAACTTTGATAAATATACTGTAGGTAGTAAACAGTTTATATATAGATCACAGATCATAGGATCATAAAAAGTTACTAGGCTATGGCCCTGAGGCTCTTACAAGGCTAGCCATGAATTTAGCCCATGTTCTGACAAGTCAGCACTCAATGTCCCGGTCCAGCAGGGACATAAGTGAAATCCCAGGGGTTTATTTTCTGTTCCCCTTCCAGTTATCCACGTTGCACTTAAAAAGAGTTAATGAAGTACTCCGCTTGACATGGAAAGGGAATCTATTCCACAGAAGAGGGAGTCTCTGGGATACAAATCTGTCCCACCAACAAGTCCTACTGATGTCACAGACTGGGTTGAGGTTGTGCATGCAGGTTAGTAGGGTCTAAGATTGCTGTATATGCCAGACAGAGGTCATCTCTGATGAGTCTGTATGAGACTGAGTAAAGGGACAGGGCTTTTAGCCTATCTGTGTAGAGTAGATGTTTGAGGTCCTGGATTCTCCTGGTGAGAAACCTCTGTGGTCTCTCCAGCTGCTGCATGAGCTTTGTCAGGTACATGCCAAAAGGGGCACTGTACTCAATAATGGGTCTTATAAGGAAAGAATACAGGGATGTTATGACCTCCTTGTCCCTGGATGAGATACCCTTACTAATGAGGTGGGTCATGTAGAAAGCTTTCTTAACAACAGGGGCAATACGATGATTAAAAGTCAGTTTGTTATCAACCTGGGTGCCCAAGTCCCTTACAACTGATTGTATGCTTAGGACCTTGTTATTAATGTGATAATTTGTGGGGACATCACTCTCCCCAAAAGGGATGATGATGATGATGCATTCTTTGGTATTCAGCTTGAGGCCATGTTTTTGGCGGGTCTATATTAGAACATTGAAGTGTTAAAACGTTGAATGCTCTAATATTGACCCCTATTCAGTGAACGCTTGAAATAGCGAAGCTGCAGAACACCGAATATTTTCCTAGAGAAAGTATTTGGTGGGCCGTTTCTGTGGCTTCGCTATTTCCTCAACTGTGGTGTGAAGGTGACTGACCGGGTTAAGGTAAGTGTGTGAACAGACCGAGGTAAGGTGAGTGTGTGATAGTTAGGGACCTTAGGGATAGGGAGCGGGTAAGGTGAGTGTGCGATAGTTAGGGACCTTAGGGTAAGGGAGCGGATAAGGTGAGTGTGCGATAGTTAGGGACCTTAGGGTAAGAGAGCGGATAAGGTGAGTGTACGATAGTTAGGGACCTTAGGGTTAGGGAGCAGGTAAGGTGAGTGTGCGTTAGTTAGGGACCTTAGGGTTAGGGAGCGGAGTGTGCATTAGTTAGGGACCTTAGGGTTAGGGAGCGGGTAAGGTGAGTGTGCGTTAGTTAGGGACCTTAGGATTTGGGTTGGGTTAAGGTAAGTGGATAGCTAGTAGTGTATGTACAGTTTAGTGTAGGGTTCTGTAAAGTGCGTATGTGTGGATAATGTATTTTGGTGTGCATGTGCTGAGTGTGTGTGTGTGTGTGTGTGTGTGTGTGTGTGTGTGTGTGTGTATTCTCGGAACAGTGAATTTTTTTCCTTGGAAAAAAATTTGCTGTTCTGAGCGTTCGAGTATATCACATTTCGAGATTCCAAGGTCGAGCTTATGGTGTTCGATATTTTTGAATTTCGATTAAGTGATATAGACCCGTTTCTGGCACCAGTCATTTGAGTGAGATCCTCTTGGAGGATTTCCACATCACTAGGGGAATTGATGACAGCACCCAGCTTACAGTCACCTGCAAACTTGGTCAGCCATAGCCCACTGGTTTTGGCCTGCACTTCAGAAAAGTATATCCCAAACAACAAAGGACCCAAGAGTGATCCCTGGGGTACACAGCTTGTTACGGGTGTACTGCTTGAGGAGGCCTTCCCTATTTTGACTAGGTGGGTTCTATCAGTGAGCCAGTTTGCCACCCATCTGGTAACATATGGATTGGTATAAAACAAAAAATAGCCAAGGCTAAAAGGTACAAAAAAGAATTTAATGTGACAGTAAGCGCTTTCCTGGGCACACATACACCCACTTCTTCAGACTGTTCAACAAAATTAATACACCACATTTAAATAGCTAACAAAATAAGCACATAACTGTCAGATGTTAAAAAGGTCCAATGGGACTTAGAAAACAATCAAACAACATATAGTTAAAATACAACTTATATAAATGTTCAAATGCAGATATAGTATAAAATCTGAAATTACCATGAAACTGTATGTCCCTAAACTACCTTAGTTTATACAAAATGCACATTCCAAAGGTAAAAATAACATTCTAAAGATAAAAATACTATCTCATCAAATGTCTTAGTTTTAGAATGCAAGCTATTGAGCAGCGAGAATTATATTGGCAGCTCAGACTAGATGCCTTCAAACACCCAGGGTTAAATGATACTGAACCCATCTCCATTTACTTGGAAAAATTCCTTAGACCGATAGCGGACAAAAACAGATGTATTCTTAGAGATTCTAAACAATTTTTAAATGAGCTTTTTATGTTTTTTGATAAATGTCAGAGCCCTATGAAATTTATTATGTTAGTGACACTAGATGTCCGATCATTATTTATATGCATACCTAATGAAGCTGATGTAGAGATGCTAAGAGAGTATTTAACGATAGATGGAATTTATAATCATACAAAGATTGAGCTTGTTTGTTAATGGAAAAAGTACTTACCAATAATATTATGTTATTTGATCATGTATTGTATTTACAGAAAGATGGAGTGGCCATGGGCACATCATCTGCAAATAGTTATGCAAACTTAGTCATGGCCACTTGGGAAACTAATAATATATGCAAGGAATCTTGGAAGCAGATAATATTTTATATAAGGTTTGTTGATGATCTCTTTTTGTTATGGCATGGAAATAGCGAGGATTTGAATAGATTCCATCAAGAGATAGACACTAGTACCTCATTTTTGAGATTTGAGATGAAGGTCTCAGACAATGAGATACAATTCCTTGATATTAAAGTGTTTAGGACTGATGGAGGAAGCTTTTCCATAAAGTTGCTCAGGAAGGAATGTCATGGGAACTTTACATAGGAGAAGCATGCATCTTAAACATGTATTCAAAAATGTAGTCAAGGGACAAACTCTTAGAATTTCTAGGCTGACAGCAGCAGAAGATGATTTTAAAAATGAAATAGATAACATTAAGGAAAGAGTTAGGGAGAGGGGTTATACAGATTATGTCACTGACATCATTACAGAGGAGAGTTTGAAGTTAAGATCCACTACTGGGAAGCCATATTTTTCTGATAATCTAAAGGAAAATAATAAAACGTATTAAACGAAAGAAAGTGGTCCAGGTACCTAGTCAATATTTAAGTAATATGATTTTGGTAACAGGAGTAGTGAAGAAGCACTGGCCTATTCTTACACATGATTTGAAGATCAGATATTTAAGTAATATGATTTTGGTAACAGGAGTAGTGAAGAAGCACTGGCCTGTTCTTACACATGATTTGAAGATCAGATATTTAAGTAATATGATTTTGGTAACAGGAGTAGTGAAGAAGCACTGGCCTGTTCTTACACATGATTTGAAGATCAGATATTTAAGTAATATGATTTTGGTAACAGGAGTAGTGAAGAAGCACTGGCCTATTCTTACACATGATTTGAAGATCAGATATTTAAGTAATATGATTTTGGTAACAGGAGTAGTGAAAAAGCACTGGCCTATTCTTACACATGATTTGAAGATCAGATATTTAAGTAATATGATTTTGGTAACAGGAGTAGTGAAGAAGCACTGGCCTGTTCTTACACATGATTTGAAGATCAGATATTTAAGTAATATGATTTTGGTAACAGGAGTAGTGAAGAAGCACTGGCCTATTCTTACACATGATTTGAAGATCAGATATTTAAGTAATATGATTTTGGTAACAGGAGTAGTGAAGAAGCACTGGCCTGTTCTTACACATGATTTGAAGATCAGATATTTAAGTAATATGATTTTGGTAACAGGAGTAGTGAAGAAGCACTGGCCTATTCTTACACATGATTTGAAGATCAGATATTTAAGTAATATGATTTTGGTAACAGGAGTAGTGAAGAAGCACTGGCCTATTCTTACACATGATTTGAAGATCAGAGCGATAGTGGGGGATGAACCCAATTTTCTTTTCAAAAATAAAAAATCATTGAAAAGACATTTATGTTATCCAACAGATACTGAACAGACATGTGATGGTAACATGGACACTATACCTTGTAACAAATGCAACCAATGTGGTTTCATTGATACAAGTAATAGATTCAAACACCCTGACACTGGAAGAGAGGTGAAATTTAGAGTAACAGCAAATTGTAACAGCAAAAATATAGTGTATTTAGTAGTGTGCAACACATGCTCCTGTTTTTATGTAGGGAAAATGAATAGATAATTTAGATTTAGAATACGTGAACTCCTTTTGAATATTCGGAATCAGAGTTTAACAAATGCAGTAACTAAACATGTTTTTAAAGAGGGCTCTGCACACACGTTTTGGTTCTTAGTTATAGAAATTGTTAACGAAAGTGAAAGAGGAGACATTGTAAATAGGACAGAGATTTCTGGGATCCGTTGGATTATAAGACTTTGTGCAGATAAAGGTAAGGGCTTAAATGACAGAATTCCTATTAAACCTGTCTTGAAGCATAGGCCCTTATATAAATAATATGCAAATATATATATGTAACATATTATTAGGTTTTCATACTAGTAGATAAAGAAAGGTGCTTAGAAGGTACATATATAAATACAAATATTTCATTTATTTACATTTCATTTCACATTCTATGTTTTATGGTCACTATATTTAATCATTTGTATACTAATGTACGTTGCGTAATAAGATTATATGTCTTTAGAAAATATATAAGCAAGTATGACAATATGACATGCTTATATAGTCTCTGAAGCGATATGTTGGATGTAGTGTCACTAAAGTTCTTAGAATGTTAGTAAGATTTTAACTGTTTAACAAGATAGACCTGTTGATAGGTTCTTTTTAAATGCTTGCTATATAAAACGTGTGATTGTAGTATTGTTTTTCGAAGGTCTGAAGTGGTGTTGCTACATCACGAAAGCGCTCACCTAATAAAAGCCTGTAGTCTCATTGATTTTGACTTGTACCTGCTGCTTCCTTATACTTTGGTTGGATCCTTGGATGTATTTGTGGCTGTAGAGTAAAATCCCATGATTGGAGGAACTCCCTGGTCAGCCTCAGCAAGAAGCTGAGATCCCTCATAAAATCCTCCAAGCTAGTTATGAAAACAAAATCTCTAATGATTCTAAACACAAGCACAAACCATTTTATAGCTATGTCAAGAATCTCAATGGCAACACTCAGATCTTCTCTGAGTTACAGCACAATGGCACTAAATATACAGAACCAATTGATATTGCCAACATCCTGGCAGATAGGTTCAGTGCTAACTTTACCCTCCCTCTTACCCCGTAAAGGGCCCATCTCTATACCAGAAGACTCCAAAGTTCCTGTAATCACAGCTGCACAGGTAAAATCCACACTCTCCAAAGCCAAGAACACAGCATCCATGGGACCTGACAACATCCCAGGCTGTGTTCTATACGAACTACAGAACAAACTGGCACCCTACCTAAGTACCATGTTCAAACATAGCCTCATGTCAACCTTTGTGCCCACTGAATGGCGCACAGTAACGGTTATCCCACTCCACATAGGGGGAGCCACCACAGACCCCGGGAACTACCGCCCCATTAGCCTGACAAGCCTGGTCTGCAAGGCCATGGAACGTATCATCATGGAACCTATAAACAAAAACATTGGTAATCTCTAAACTCTGGACCCCACCCAGTCCAGGCTTGTAAAAGGCAGATCATGTCTCCTAAACCTGATTGACTTCTTTAAAGCAGTCACCAAAGCCGAAGATGAGGGTAAGGTGGTACACACAGCCTATCTAGATCCCGCCAAGGATTTCAACACCATCCCCCGCTCTGGAATTACAGATAAACTCACTAAACTTGGCATAAATCCCTATGTCACAAGATGGGTTGCCAGTTGGCTCACTGACAGAAACCACGCTGTGAAAGTAGCAGACTCCAAATCCGACTTCAGAACAGTGATAAGTGGAGTACCACAGGGCTCAGTCCTGGGTCATCTCCTGTTTGGTATCTACTTCTTTGAAATACAGGCTAACATAGAAGGTCTTTGGCTAATGAAGTTCACAGATGACTGCAAACTAGGAGCCATAATCAAAACTCCTAATGATGTGGGACATTCTACAAAAGGGTCTCACTGAGACAGATGCCTGGTGTCAAAGCCATGGCCTCAAGCTCAATGTCAAAAAGTGCATTGTCACCCGCTTTGGTAAAAACTCTGTACTCATGAACTACCACATAGGCGGTAGTCTACTTAACACCAAAAGTATGATAAGAGACCTTGGGACACAGGTGGACAGTAGTCCCTCCTTTGATAATCACATTGCCACAGTCGTCAGGAAATCTTCTATGTGGCACACCTCATCACAAAAGGTTTCTCATCCAGGAAAAAAGAGATCATTGTTCCCCTCTACTTGTCACTCAATAGACCCATTATAGAGTACAATGCCCCTTTTGGTATGTACCTCACAAGACATCTACAACAACTGGAAAGGCTGCAGAAATACCTCACAAAGAGGATTATGGGCCTCAAACAGATGCCCTATGCAGACCGTCTCAAAAAACTCCAGCTTTACTCCACTGCATATCGCCTACTCAGAGGTGATCTCTGCTTAACATACAAAGCTATTTCAAACCCAGAGCTGTTGGACATGCTCCATTTAAAGAAATCCCAATCCCTCTGAGCTACGTGCTCTAGGGACCTAAACCTCAGCACCACAATAAACAGGACATGCTGGAGGGATAGAATTCTGTCCCAGAGACTTCCCATACTCTGGAACAAACTACCTATCTATATCAAACAAAGTTCCTCATTAGCAATCTTCAAGAAAAATCTTGATGACTGAATGGGAAATAGGAAAGTCACCCCAGGGATCACTTCTGTGGCTCTGCTTGACAGGGGCACAGGAAAATAATTGTCTTGGGTGACGAAAGCCAGGCTACCTTTTTGGCTTGGCTTATATAGGCCCTATGGCCAATAGCCTAGTACCTACCTATGAACCTATGAATTTATAGGTCAATTTATAGCTGACTGCAGTCACTTTATAGCCAGGACAAAGCAATTAACAAAGAGATGCAAGTAAAACAGGTTTACTGTCATTTCCTGAGACTAAATACCTGGCATATACAGTATAGTCTACTGGTCAAGCAAAAGAAAAAACTGGCCAACTTAGTAAGGGGTCCTACTATTTCACAGAGCAGGCTTGTATTTAACTCATTAAAGTTAATACGTGGCAAGGTTCTTCCTGATAACTATGCTTACATGACTGTATATATATATATATATATATGTATATATATATATATATATATATATATATATATATATATATATATATATATATATATATATATATATAATATTATATATAATAAATATACACACACATATATGGAAACACTTTATAATCTCGAAATACTGAAATGTCAAATTTCAGTATCTTGAGACTATAAAGTCGAAGTTTTGAAATAGCGAAAGTGCATAATCAGGAATTCGAATATCTCAAATTCGTGGTTATGACTTTACGCTATGTAATGTATGTGGATGGTGTGCGGTGCCATGTGTGGACTTAAGTGTAATGTCAGGTAAGTGAGTGTTTTGTAAGGGTTTTGGGTGGGAGTTTGAGTGTATGTGAGTGTGCTGATATGTGTGATGTGTGTGTGTGTGTGTGTGTGTGTGTGTGTGTGTGTGTGTGTGTGTGTGTGTGTGTGCGTGTGTGTGTGTGTGTGTGTGTGTGTGTGTGTGTGTGTGTGTGTGTGTGTGTGTGTGTGAGTGTGTGTGTATGTGAGTTTGCTTTTGTTTTCTGTGATATCAGAGTTAGTATATATAAGTAGGGGGGATGTGGGCGGCGCAGCCCCCCACATGGTGGATGCTGGGGGACTAACCCCCTGCTTATTTGTGATGTAGGTTTGTGGATGTGTGTTGTTTTGTTTGTTTATTTTGTGGTGTGTGTGTGTTGTGGTATATGTGTGGTCTGGTGTTTGCTATGTTTTCAATGTTTTAAATTTTGCGGTTTTGGGCTTTGCGTTTTGGGCTTTTGGTGTTGTGTGGATTCGATTTCATGGTCTCGAAAAACTGAAATTTGAGATTTCAGTCTTTTGAGATTATGAAGTGAATCCATATATATATATATATATATATATATATATATATATATATATATATATATATATATATATATATATATATATATATGTATATAGATAGATATACATGAATATCCTTCCAGCATTTTATCCTTAGCTGGGGGAACTGATGGCGTTCCCTGTGTGGATGGACAGGGAAGCACAAACATGAAGACATACTGACACACACCTGTGCATGCACGCGTATATACACACACACACACACACACACACACACACACACACACACACACACACACACACTTAGAAAGCATTAGGTTAAAAAAAGATCAGCAAAACAGATATGATGAAATGTGATTTGCAACTGTGTTTCAATCATCTATAGGGGGTCAGTTCTCATGTCAACTGTCAGCTGCATCTTAAACATTAACTCTATAAATTGTGTTTTTCCACTAAAAAAAGTTATGAAGGGGTGTACCATGAGCAACATACAACTTACTAGCAAGGCTGTTTTGTGAAGATTGATGTACTTTCTAAACAAACAGTAAAAGAAAAGCTCCATACCCTTTTAGCATAGAGGGTTTGAGCCTTGACTATAAATTAATGTCTCAGGCTTCTACTGGAGCTGGTGTGGGGAAGATATGTATAGCCATGCTGAAGAGAGGGGGTGGACTGGGGCTATCGAATGACACAATCCTTAGAAGATAGGGCAGTAAGGCAAGGAATGGCATGAACATTGTGTTTGGCCACTTAGCTGCATACATGGTAGTTTTCATCATGGGTGCACAGAAGCATGCATTTACAAGAGGAGTGCACACTGGTTCCCATAGCGATGCAGGTCACTTGTCTCCCAAAGAAGGACTAGAGCCTACATCAGGTGCTATCATTGTCAGGAGACTCAATAGCTGCCTAAGTGACAATAAATGACTCTTTTCTCTGAGCTAGAGATACTCAATATAAGGGAGCAAATAAGTTCTAGTCTAACTAGAGAAGGCTTGTCAGTTGGCAGACTTGTAGTACAATGCATAAAGCAAAACAAACCACCAAGCAAATAAAAAAAGTAAATGAAAAGATGACTGAGTGGCTGTCTGCAACCTTTCCATCTACATGCATGGAAAATGGCTACCTGGTCCTTAATTCTAACAGACTTCCAGCACCATTTGCGAAGCTATAACTTATATATAAAACATACATGTTCTACAGACATATATGCATTTCTGTGAAGCCTTTATCATTCAACAAATTTGAGATATAGCTTAGCAAGATAGAAAAAAAAGGATTTGCATGATTTTTGTTCGGTTTCACATTTTTCACTATTCAACCCAGGCAAAAGCACAAACGTAAATAAACCATTATTGGTCTGCAGTACATTTTTGTATTAACATTTTAATCCATTACAAAATATCAGAAAAGAATAGCAGGCAGAACTGTGTTAAAATGTTCTAAAGCAGCAAGCAGTCATCTGTTCCTTTTTTTCTGCAATGCCATATCCAAAAAAAAAAGAAAAAGTTCACGACGACTATGAAAGAAGAAACAATCAATACTTTCTTGCCCACAAGACTCATCCATCACTATCTGGGGCAGCAAAGTATTGATTTGTTGTTGCTGCTGAGAAATTGGCATGATTTCTGCCCATGGGATGCTGAAACAAATGTCTGACAGTGTGACAATATTTGCCTGGTGCATAAGAACACAAGCCAACCTTTCCAGATCTCTCTGGTTAACAGAGTGGAATCACCCCCCCCCCCACACTTTTCTTCAGTTCCTCTTGATATTTTGCAGTACACAACTATCTCCCCACTAACACTGTCACCTTGATTTCCTACCCTGCTGTATAACCAGCCTGTTTTCCTTCCCTCATAATGGTTGCTTTGAATGCAGGTTTTGATTTGGCTCCATTTGACTCCTTACCTGTTTAACTCTCTCTATCAGCTTTCTGCTCCCTTTATTTCACTGCAGTTACTTTCTGTTTATTTTCTGTTAGCCAGCTTGCAGGTTTATATCACCTCCATAACTCTTTGTGCCTTGTATTATATATTTTTTTCATTTTTTTCTTCTCTGATTTACTAAAACTCTGATCACACATGTGTGTGTTGTAGGTATGTATGCTTCACTGTTTTAAAGTGATAACAGAGATGCATGTTATTCTGTTCATTTTGTGTGGATTGTTCAGTACATCAAAAGTGACACTCCCCAACTCAGAATTTAATTTAATCTTTTCAGTTTTTACTGCATCCAATCAACAATATATTTCAGTAGATTGAAGAAAAGTACAATAACCAAAAATCCACATAGATATGGGGGAATAAAATCCACACCAACAGAGATTACCCAATGCGACTGAAACTGTTAGAACTGGTTTTAATTCACAGTGGTTATGACTGCACTCTCGGCAACTCATTGTAAGTTACCTACCTAGTCTGAGCTTATGAATCATCCCTGATGCAGGCAGTAAAAACGAGTGGGTTTTATACACATGATAAGACTCAAAATAAATAAAGATGATAACATTGTTCCTCCTCATCTGTAATGCAAGATTTTATCCAGCAGGCATTATGACTACTAGGTACAAACATTTTTTTCAGGCTGCCAAATACCTTCCCTTGTCATGTAATGCACCCAAGTACCAAGTCTCTCTAACATTAGAGTGTGGGATAAAGGCTAGAGACAAGACAATATGTATCAAAGATGAGAAAAGATGTGGGGGGGGATGTTACAGAAGTACCTGCTCTTTTAGAACTCATGCTATTGGGCAGATTTTCAATGTGAATGGGTATTACAGAAGAACCTACTTTTCTAGAATTCATTCTACTGGGCAGATTTTCAATTTGAAGAGATGTTACAGAAGAATCTGCTTTTTTCAGAACTCATGCTATTGGGCAGATTTTCAATGTGAGGGGATATTACAGAAGTACTTGCTCTTCTAGAACTCATGCTATTGGGCAGATTTTCAACGTGATGAGATGTTACAGAAGAATCTGCTTTTCTAGAACTCATGCTATTGGGCAGATTTTCAATTTGAGGAGATGTTACAGAAGAATCTGCTTTTTTAAAACTCATGCTATTGGGCAGATTTTCAATGTGAGGGGATGTTACAGAAGTACTTGCTCTTCTAGAACTCATGCTATTGGGCAGATTTTCAATTTGAGGAGATGTTACAGAAGAATCTGTTTTTCTAGAACTCATGCTATTGGGCAGATTTTCAATGTGAGGGGATGTTACAGAAGTACCTGCTCTTCTAGAACTCATGTTATTTGGTAAATTTTCAGTGTGAGGGGATGTTACAGAAGAACCTGCTCTTCTGGAACTCATGCTATTGGGCAGATTTTTAGTTGTTTCTTCTTTTATTTGTTACAGCCTATCACTTTTCTTCTCTTAGCCACGGTTCTTACTATTTGCACTTCTACTCAGCATGCATGTAAATTATAGTAGCTTCATTAACATGAAGGAAACAAGTCACTGGGCTGTGTTAAAACAGCTCAGCAAAAACACTGACTCCCCAATAAAGATTCAAGCTGTTATACCTGCTGTCATATCCTCCTCTCATACTTAAATATAAAATGAGTGGGTCTGCAGGATATCTGGGCTGTGAAATACAGCAGCCAGTAAAATAAATGTCATTGGCGGGTAGATACTGCAGGCTGTTACCATGGCTTCATCAGTTGTCAGAATAGCCTAAGCTCCCTACACCTCACACCAGTGAAATTTGGCATCATAGGGAAGTTCACTAACTGATCATGTGGCAGCCATGAACAATACTTGGGAACTCGGCCCTTAATTAACCGTTATATTTTATGCAGCCCATTGGCACTTCGGCTGTCTCAGACAATAACCCATACTGGCAGCAAACAATCTAAAATAGCCATCAAAAGACACAAAATATCTTTTAAACACAGGCACTATTCTGCTAAGAATGATGTGATACATAAGTCTTCATCAATAACTGCACCTCACACAAATACATACACATACACACACATGAACATGCACATATACAAACACACAGACACATACACACATGCAAACACAAAACAAATGAAACCAAGCCTTCAGCTGTTTTCAGTCAAATATTATAGAGACCTCCTCTGTTACTAAATGCTTATCGACTAACAGCAAGAAAATAGTGTTAGGATTTAATGAATTTCAAGAATCATCAGTTGTTTAACTGTCATCAGCAAGGAATGCCTGTATTTTAAATTTATAAAATACTCTAAATGAGTACAGCCATGGCAGGCATATAAATTACTTTAAGATACTTATTTGAAATACCTTTAGTAGTGCTTTACCCATATGCTATGAAGATATATGACTTTTTAACTATTCAGCCAGATTCAATAAAGCCTACATGATCCATTTACACTGTGTGCGCGTTGCTTGGTAGCACACCATTTTCAATTCAATAAGTGGCTCTACATGGTACGTAGAGCTGCACAAACAAGGTAAACACCACAGCATGTAAATTACAGCATAAGCAGCTGAGTTGTATGCTAATCAACCAATCCAAGATGGAAGAGCTATTCAACAAGCTATAAAGCAATTGTGTACACTCAGTGCTGTTTCTTCCTGCAAATTCCAAAACCTACTGGAATCCAGCCATGGAAAGGAGTCTACACAGAAACAATGTTAGGGGCTGCTGTTGGTTTAATTCATATGTATGTGCAACAGGCTGAAGTGTATGCTGCTGCTAACAGACCATGGCCAAGAAGGAGAAGAGTTTTCAGACTCTGTTTAATGTATCACCATCTGCATGATGTGGGAATTGTAGAGTGCTACAGGGTGGCTAGAGACACACTACAAGAACTCTGCAACTTCTATCGTCCTCAACTCATAGCCAGGGCAAATTGAGAGGACCCCGTCCCAGTGGAGACAAAGGTTTGTGTTAGAAGAATCTTAGCTAAAGGTACCTTTCAGAGACAAACAAGGGACATATTGGGGGTATCAAAGGCATCAGCAACCTGGATCCTCTATCAGTTCTTGAATGATATGCTCCAGCATGCCAGCGACCAGATATATTTTCCCCATACTCCTGAGGACAGGCCAGAAATATGCAGGAGTTCTATCCTGTAGCACACTACCCTGAAGTACTTGGTGCCATAGACTGCACACATATAGACATTAAGGCACGACCTGTGGAACACTGAAGGCTCTACATTTATAGAAAGGGCTACCACTCTATTAAAAGCCAAGTTGTGTGTAATGCCAATGGAATCATCTTGAGCATATTTGATGGCAACTCTGAGAGATACCACGACTCACATATCTGGCACACCCCCCAACTGTATCAGATGTTCACAGGGGATATCCCACAAGAGCATTTACTGGGGGATACAGGTTATGCACTGTAACTGTGGCTGATGACACTCATCAGAAATGCACACACACCCGCTGAAGAATGCCTTAATGAGCACACTCTCAAACCAGAAATATCATAGAGTGTGTGTTTGGGATGCAGAAGTTGCAGTTCCAGTGCCTAGACACATCTACGGGAGCCATGCAGTACAATCAATGGACATGTACTGAAATATTCACAATATATGCCATGATACACAACATCATCCTGAGAAAACAGCTTCAGTTGGATCAACACGGGGAAGAAGCACACATCCTGCCACCAATGCCAAGGTCTCCACAGCCACACACAGATAAGGAGTCAGAGGGGGAATCAGCAAGTGCTATATGTCTAGGCAGCCATAGGTGTGCTAAATATGTCCTCACATTGGCTAAGAGAAAACCCATAGCACGCTCACATAACATCTAAGGGCCTAAAACCTTCTTCCTATGCACATACATATAGTAACATTGATGCCAGGCAGCTCTCACAACCTTTACCTACCCAAGTATTAGCTGTGTACTGCTTGCATCAGAGTCAGCCCAGAACTAAAACTGTTGCAACTGCTGGATTTACAAGGTAAGTGTTGAACCTGGAGTGTATTGTTCAATAATATGAATGAATGGCATATCCTTGCATTCTGCTACTTGGTACTGTAAGCAAGTAAAAGATGGGTGATTTGGACAGAAATGACACTAACATGTGACAGCAGAGACTTATTTCACTTATATGCATCCATTATTTAGTAGGCCTCAACATCAAAGATTCATACAGTCATACCTCCCAAAAGTACTGACAGTCACTGCATGTCCTCAGTTTAGCACCATATGTTTGTACTGGAAAATCATTACAGAGAGAGGTTAGAAAGAAATGATACATGTTGCAGTTTCAGACTTCACCACCCTCCCACGATTATTAACAATAACAAGCCAGCAATGCACCCTGAGCATCAGACACAAAGCTTGTGTATCTCTGGATCCAAAAGATACAAAACAGGGATATAGCACAGTTATTGTCACTTGCACAGGGCATTGGGGGTGTGGGGCAGGAAGTCTAGACTGACACAAAAGGTCAGTGAGTGAGTGTGAGTAAGAAAGAGAAGCAGGTAGACATTTGGATAAACCAGCAAATGGCCAGTGAGACTAAATGAGTTTCAAGCTCCACGGCTGAACCATGTAACTATTGTGCGTGTGTCTATAGGGATCCTCCCGGTGAAATTAGTGTGTGTGTGTGTGTGTGTGTGTGTGTGTGTGTGTGTGTGTGTGTGTGTGTGTGTGTGTGTGTGTTTGTGTTTGCATGAACACAGCCATCCTCTCTGTTAGCTCTACATCTTGGTATGTCAGACAGGTGTGAGCCATGCATGGTAGAAATGGTAGTTCATCATTGTCGTCCCAGAACATAAGAACTGGCTTTGTCAGTAGTTGCACTAGCTGCTACCTGAATGTGACCAATGTCTGCTAGATGAGCTCCTCTCAGGAGTACACCCTGGACCACGACCCCATGGCCTGCACATCTGGGTATGGACAGCTCATCCACTGACAAAGCAATGGAAGTCTGCCAGTATGGTAGCATGAGCAGGCACAGCCACATTTGCTAACAACAGATGATGTGACTGCCCTACACCCATGAGGATGCTGTCCTCCTCCCAGCAGACATTCTATCACAGACACCGCTCATTCCAAAGTGTCATTCATCTGATCCACTGAATCGGCGACATGGTGCAGGCAGTCGTGCATGTCAGCTTGTGCCATATCTACAACCCTAAGCATTTCTCTGGAGCACCTGTGGGAATGCTAAACATTGGCCTCAGGGCTAAATGTAGGGATACTGATGTAATCCAGGTATTGTGAGATTTGATTTTCCTCAACTCCCAATGCATTGACTGAGGTATAGAGAGAAGAGAAATAATGGGTTAGTGTGCCTAAAATCTGAGGGGGAGGTAGGTATATATTACATCCCTAATCCTAGGTACTTGCTGCAGAGAATTCTGGAGATGAAGGCTGTTAGAATCACCAAAAATCTAAGCTTTAAAGAGTATCTAGCTTGTTCTGTGTTATACTCGGGTTGTGTAGTAATTTGTTGCTGGAGTGCTGTCATCTCGACTCTCATGTCCAGACTACAGGGCACCTGTGCTTGGGCTTGCAGCAAATGCAACTGCTACAAGAGCCTATTCAGCTATGCATGGCAGTTATGAAAAGCCAGTCTGTCATGGTACAGCAAAACACGTCTCCATTGGTACTAAAAACTATCTCACTGTTCACATAGAGGTGAGTTTAAGTCTTGGTTCAGACCCTCCCTGCCAGCTAAGGGAAACTTTACCACGAAACACTGCAGCCTTACATATAATCAAATTTACCCTCCAGTGTCTATCCAAAGGTGTGGGGTCAAAGTAAAATGAGATCTTAACAAGAATATAGTCAGATGTGGTTATCAGGTCATATTTCACTCAAAATGAAAAAAACAATGGTTAGACCACAGCTGAAGATATAAAAATGGAATTCTCCACGCCAGGAAATAAATCACTTGCAGCTTCACTGTAGTGCCCTTTATAAAACCAAAAGTTGTGACTGAGATGTAGTAGTCAAAGTAGGAAACAATTCACTTGCAGTTCGCGAAAGCGCTTACTTTTGTTTAATAAAGGGCAGCTGGAGTGAAACTGCAAGTGAATTCTTTCCTACTTTGACTACTACATCTCAGTCACAACTTTTGGTTTTATAAAGGGCACTACTGTGAAGCTGCAAGTGATTTATTTCCTGGCGTGGAGAATTCCATTTTTATATCTTCAGCTGTGGTCTAACCATTGTTTTTTTCATTTTTTCGCTTGAGGTGTATACCAGGCGTTTACCCAGCTTTTGTATTCTTTCACTTGCATATTTCACTTAACCTGCCCCCTCCCCCATTATCCTATGAAGATGTTCCTGAGATAAAAAAAAATATCTATCCCTGAAAAGCCGTGACGCCTATAGTAATAACAGGTATATTGATCTGATGACACGTAGAAATGAATGAACATCTCACATTCAGAATTCTCCCTCATGCTGAAGCACGGAACATTTTATGGCCCGACTGTACTTCTGTAGAATGACAGATAAAGTTCCAGTCCCCACCCCAAACAGATAGGCCTCATCATGGGAGGTGTTACTAGGTGGGCAGCTAATAGTCTGTAAGTCAAATCCTCCATTTCTGCATTAGGTAAAAAAATGCCGATCCCAAACTTACTCCTGGATCAAAATGTTAAATCCAACTAACTTCCCTTAGAGAAATGTTATTTACATAACCAGAGGGTTTTTAACCACAAGGTAACAGCTTTTGACAAAAGTAGTGTATGTGTGACAGAGAGAGAGAAAGAAAGCTTACTTTTCATAGTTGTAATGCACATTATCACAGAAAGTATTTGTTGTGCACAGCTTCTCACATTTCACGTTTGCTGGATCTTTACTGAAACAACTGCAGCTTTTTTTTACAGTTTTTCACTTTTAAATTCTGTAATTTGGCTGCATCTACATGAATACACACACGCATGCACGCACACACGCATGCACGCACACACGCGCACACACACACACACACACACACACACACACACACACACACACACACACACACACACACACACACACACACACACCATTCCTACAGCTCATATGAATGTTTGTATAACTGTGCATTCCACATGCAGATCACAAATGTGTGGTCGCATTGAACTTGGTAACTGCACACATTCACCTATGCAAACTCAGCAAAGGTCATGTTTTACTTCACACGCATAAGAAAGAATGTAATATAACTCTCTGCTGTTTAAAATGCATAGCACCTACTGCTGTCGTTCATTTATTCAGGAAGATTTAGCAAAGGTTATGTTTGATTTTCACAGACAGAACAAAGAAGGAAAGTAAAACTACTTAGTAAAACTTAATGCAGTCATTCCTTCTAAGTAAGTTTATGTAACCACATTGAAATAGAATGAATTATATGACTTCACTTGACATATATTCATTCAAATGCAGCATGTTTATTTCCCATGTCATTCCAAAACAAAAGTTATCATATAGGTATGATAAACTGTTGTTAACAAATGTGTAACTGTAAGCATTGTGTCTCTGTCCTAATAATGACTGCATTTCATTGCATTCAGTAGGTGTTGCAGCTTAGATACAGTGTTAAAGGCCATTAAGCTATGTCTGCTTATATAAGAGCTTACTTCCATTTTTATTGAAATGTAACTGACTCTGTCACACTGATTTATTAATGAGTTCTGCTTATGTGACAACTTACTTCAATTCCAAAACAGTTATGCTTATGCCAGTCTGATTATCTGAATGATGTTTACATAGTTGATGATATTTTAGTTAATTTTAAAAAGCTACAAGCTAATATGTTGAAACTGTTTATATCATACCCTGCCAATTTGTCACTTAATGCATTTAAGACTGAAAGTTTACAATGGTTTCTGAACACTGTTATTGTACTTACATTTGCACTTAATCAAATGCCTTTTACAGATTAATTCAGTTTACGTACATGTATTCGCTATTTTTTCATGAAAATTAATATTTTAAAATAGTATGCCAATAAATAAATAGTGTTAGAATGTCTCCATTGTGTCTAGTCCAGCTATATGAAACATTATAATGTTATTGCACTACTACAGTTTATTTATTGCTAAATTGTGCTATGGCCTAGCTGTGCAGTACGGAGTCCCATTATACCCTGTTACCAACACTCAGCTATATACACATACAGATGTATAAATACAAATACTTACAAATACATATATAGAAATAAATATATACTTTATTTTGCCAGCTGATGTGGGTAACTACATATAGCTTCCCTTTCAGACTTGATTTCTCAGGATGCTATCTTATGCCAAATCTGCTGAGAAAATTACCATCAGTACATTTCTTTTGCCAGAATACTGTTTAACAGAACACAAGGATAAGTAGGTTTTTAACCCCTTCATATGACTTCCGTTACCATTGTATTTTTATTTAATAAAAGTTAGGTACGTTCATATTAACATCCCTTTCACCCACGTAACAATGTATCTGCTAACTCATAGAGCTACACCCTATTTACAATAAATGGGACAACATAATGCCTTATATTTAATGGCATGTTATGGAATACATAATAAAGCCACTTTTTTCAGAAAAGCAATTGGTGTATTTTTGTCTTTCATGTTCAGTGTTTAATAGTATATATATATATATATATATATATATATATATATATATATATATATGTGTGTGTGTGT
This sequence comes from Protopterus annectens, assembly GCF_019279795.1. Taxonomy (NCBI): domain Eukaryota; kingdom Metazoa; phylum Chordata; order Ceratodontiformes; family Protopteridae; genus Protopterus; species Protopterus annectens. Next base: position 7,311,766 of record NC_056740.1, read on the forward strand.
GTGTGTGTGTGTGTGTTCCTCAAAAAAAAAAAAAAAACACCTTTTGTATTCTTATTTACAAACAAACCTTTTCCTTCAAACACAGGGCTGCATACTGTGTACAGTGCTCTGAAGTTTTCATTCTGCCCTGCCACACAACTCAGATTTCACAAAAAAAAAAAATCACTTTCTTATATAGCGGCCTTCTTTACTCTGTGGTGGTCTAATTGTTTTAGTTATGTATATCTGACTGGCAATCCAAAAGAACTTTCAAAGTATCCAACTTTTCAGTTTTCTCAACATCTGTTTTTATAATTTCATACCATTTCAGTACTTGGTAGCCACTTTAATAGCTGCAAGCAGCTTGTATTAGGAAATCTTCTCAGTTTATACAAACTGGTCTTGTATAATCTGAATACATATTCATTTCTTCTAACATTCCAAATTTGAATTAACTCTTAAGATGAGATTCAGAGACATCCATACCTCTTAACCTCTCAGCTCAAGAAATCTAAGCAAAGCAAACTGTAATGGGGGGGACAAAGGTCCAAAAATAGGGACAGATTTTAAATATTGCTCCTATAAACTTAGAAGGTTGTTAAAATAACAAGGTTTGTATTATTGTGTATTTTCTGAAGGATATGAAGCCTGAAACTCAAATGTATGTCATCATTTAGTATTATTTATTTACTTTAATGTTCAATGATCTGCCAGAAAACTGCAAATTTTATGAGGAACAGACCAAAAAATATGAGGCAAAAATCTGGACATTCTGCAAAAATCTGGGCAGTTGAGAGGTACATCATAGTCCACAATGCATTGGCTGTTCACACTGAAAAATGCAGGAAAATGGCACCTCCTATTTTAGAGATAACAAGGTAGCAGAAAATATGTTACTATCCACCACACAAGCAGATGTTTGTCAGTGCATATGCAAAATGATCTACATATCATAAATAATAAATGTAGCACGATTCAGAGACAGCACTGTTACACTCCAAGTCTATTACAGAAGTTAGAGAGGTTCAGTAAAAAGAAATATTTCAGCATCCTCCTACAGGATCACAGCTTGTGTTCTTTAGTGCATTTCAGAAGTATAGCTTCATATCCAGATATTCATTCAGGACACAGAAAGCAAGATAGATAGATGGTCTGATAGATAAAATAGACAGATTTGTAAATGTAGTTTCTACCCCCCTTAAATCTCACTTGTTGCTAGCATTTTGTTTAATGGAAAAATATGGAGTTAAAAAGGTCATCAGCTGCCTTCTAGTTGTATTAAAATCATGAGTGCTATGATCACCCAGTAAACCACATTATAGTTAGTAATGCATTGTAAATGCTATACCAACTACTTGAACCTGACAAAATGATATGGTAGTATCAGATTTTGATACTATTCCTATACAACATTGGCAGGTACAGAGTATGAGTAACAGTGTTAGATTGTTCTCCATTATCACCAAGACAGTTTGATGTTTGTATGATGCATTACAGACTAATTATGAAATTATAAATAAAATTAAATTATGACCTTATGAGTAGCATTTCTGTCTCGCATCTAGTGAAGTAAATCAGTTAGAAACAGGCATTAATTTTAGAAATTAAAACTGGCAGCATTAAGACTATCACGATTCATGCTGAGTCACAAAAAAAAAGAAAAAAATCAGCAAGAAGCAATACTTTAAAATAAAATTGCCAAAAGCTGCTTTTAGTGAACCTCAAAGTATATTTCTTTTGTGCTGAGACATTCCCCCCACCACACATATACAACTTTATATACGCATATTATATAATATATTGGTGAAAATAGTACTTTTTTACACCTTTATTTCTTACTGTTTGAGGAATTTTAAAACATAATTAAGTAAAGCAAGTCAAAGAAACCAGTTAGACAAATGCATTGGTGAAGCCAGTTTAAAGGGTAAAGTAAGATGAGCAGGGTTATATAGAAAGGTCAGGAGCAAAAAAAAAAACTGTCCTGTAGGTTCAAGCTTATTCAGTGAGCATCTGAGAAGTAAATAGTGTTAACCCATTATCAGTGGGTTCCTATTAAATCAGCGAATGCTTAGCTTAGCAAACACTGTTTAATCGACCCTTTTTAGTCGAAATGGTGAAATCCCGAAAGCATAGAACAGTGATTTTTTTCCCAGGGAAAAAAAACACTGGGCTGTTTTCAGGACGTTGCCATTTCCTCCATGGTGGTGCGATCTTGGAGTTGGTATATTTAAGTAGGGGGGTGTGTGGGTCAAAGCCCCCCCACTTTATTTTGTTTTGGGTTTTTTTTTGTTTTTTGTTTTTTTTTTTTATACGGAGCAGGAATTTTTTTCCCCTGGGATTAAATTAGTTCATTATAATACGGACATTGTAGTTTACGCAGATTACATTATCTTATATTTGAAGGATTAAACAGAAATAAAACGTAGTTTGAGATTCAAAAATATTGCCTGTAATTGCACAAAGCTGGTGCACAGTCCAATTTACATATTAGACCTGTGCACGATGCATAAAAGGACTGGAGCACTAACGAGTAATGACATACACTGTTATGCACAAAGACAAGTCAAGGTAAGCAGTAAGTATGCAAATGGAGGACCACAGCATGGTTCACAATTTACAGATAAGCAAATGATGGAGTATGTTCAGGAGTACGGGCTAGGATTTAACCATAGTGGCACAAGCGTGGATGCACCACTCAACAAAAACATCCCAATATCCAAGAAATGGAATTATGCTGCTCAGCATAATACAGCCGAAAAATAACACCACCATTATTTGAAAAGGCAGTGCTCAGGGCATTTTATTTAATAAAGGGATGCAATAATACATCCTGCTTTAGAATACATTCCTAACACATGGCTGCAATGACACCCAACCCACTCTCAAAAGAGTAGCACAGAGGAGTGCATGCCAATGAAAGCTTCAGCTGTAGTCCTTCCCTTCATTAGCATAATGAATCAAACTATGCAGTCATGACAACACATGCCAAGACTTTTATAAACTGTCTGTTGTTGGGACTACAAAGCAGTGTGGACCACAGGTGCAGCATCACACACAAGGGATAGCAGCCTTGACAGTCAATAAAAATGATCCCAGCATGTATTCCCTGGTGCCCCTGTGCCCCTTGCCAACTCTAGACAGCACACACACACACACACACACACACACACACACACACACACACACACACACACACACACACACACTGCTAGCAAACTACATTGCATTGCATGCAATAGGAACAGCTTAAAAGGTAACAGGTAAGGTGGGTGAAAGGTGTTATTGGTATGCTTTTTGCATGATCTGTGCCCATCATTCATGTCCCCTAGTTCATGTGGTAACCTTGCAATGATTTAGTGTAATGCATCTGATCTCATGTAAAAAAAAGGGTAAAAGGGGGTTGATGATGATGAAGATTTATTTAGTGCTATAGGGACTGAATCCATATTTCAGATAGTTGTTGACTGTAACTTAAAGACTGAAGAGTTTCTGTTTAGCTCTGTCTCTCTCCTTCCTCCTTAATTGATAGCTTTTTCTTACAGAACCATTTAGAGGGTAGACTGTAAAGGGATAGTATGAAATGTCTTTTATTAAATAAATCAGCTGCAATATGCTATTTTTAACAAAGTTCACACTTTCAACTTCATAATTCATATGGTTATATTTTGGGGTAACATGACCCAGATCCCTCTAGGCAGATATGGGATTTGTACTATTTTACTATAATTCATATGGTTCTGTTTTAGTGGATCGTAGATTGCACGTACTACAGAAGTTCTTTTTTTAGCCCTTCACTTGAAAAGCTGAGGGGATAGAGCACAACATCATGGGACCAGAACAGGGCACTAAGCTACACCCCTAAGCAGAGCTACAACCCTGTCTTCTTGGCTGTTCTGATGCCACTATTGTATCAGGCCTTTCAGTTCCTTTCTCTAATGGTTTCCTGGACCACTGTCAAGCATTTGCACTTCTCACCCTTATGACCTATGTTTTTTTTCAAAACTTTGTTAAAAGAAATTGTTTAAACTCTGAAAAGCATCTGATGACTCTGTGGTAGGAAGATGTCAGCAATCATTTTAGCCCATATATATATGAAGAAAATTCAGTTATTATAGCACAACATATTACTGCACATTACAAATTAAAGACAGATGCTCTATGTCACTTATGACAAACACTGATAAGCTCCTAAGTAAACAGTATTTACTGTTATCAGGGTAGCTACACAATACTCTAGTTCAGAGATGATTCATGTAAGTAATGGACATGATGAGATCTTAGTCGAGGCAAAACCTGCCGTTATATATATATGTCAAGAATTACAGCAAAGAAATTCATTTCATTCATTTAGCGCCTTTTGCTGCCACTATTTTCCAAGGAAACTGCATTGTATTTTATTCCAGCTAGTCTGCACCAAGCTTTCTGCCTTACTTTTCTTTAGCTTGACTGAATACTGAATCTTCTGAGTCATTTTAACCACATTTAACAACATTTACTGGCTTGGAAGTAACTACTCCATCTGGAAGATGGATTTAGTCACATCTGTCTTTCAAGAAAACAGAACTCAAACCTTAAACACCATTCTTCCCCAAAATCTGTTCATGACCTTAAATCACTGACCTCTGTTTTTCATGTGATTGTTCAAAAAGTTCCCTAAAGGAACTTGAAAGTCTCTTTCATAATCCCCTTCCCCCATCCTGGGCTCTATAGTGAGCATGTGTTTCTTCAGACACTGTACAATTGCTGCCTTTCTGGCTCTGAATTATCATTTCAACATTTATTTTAATATTTCCCCTTATAAAAAAAAAAAAAAACAACAACAACCATATTCTAAGCCATAATTATAGCCAGACATTTTTGCTTTGTAATTAAAATTCTAAAGCTACTATCATGCCCCCAACAAACTGTTATCGCTCTATGATACTTGCAGCATCACGATGTTCTCAAATCACAGGACTGTAATAGAATAGCTAGAATTATGCAATTTTGTGATGAGAACATGCCAGACAGCAGTGCACACTGAGTAAAAACACTTTCTCCATGAGTCAAATTCACTTAACTCGCCAAATAAAAATAAGTAATCTAATTATGAATATCTCTGTCATCATGGCAAAAACAAGCACAGTTATCATATTCCTTCCATCCTAAGTGGCATAGCATAAACAATTAATTTAAAAACAATGGTTCACAAAATAAAGGTGTAGCGACACAGAAGTGAGAGAACAGAGCATGGCTATCAATGCAGACAGCAGAAAGGCTCTGAACAGAGAGAAATGGAAATAAATAGAATAACACCCCACTCCCATGTAAAACATTTACAAACGGGGTTGATGATGGTGATGATGATGATGATGTCATTTTACACTGACGCAGATTTTCTTAAGCTGCTTCAGTAGAGTTAACTCCCTATCAGCAGCGCAAGACCTGATACTAAACTCCAAAACTTAACAATATGCCTTTAAAAACAGTTATGCAGCAACTCCCCACACCCTTTGTATCTATCTATATATATATATATATATATATATATATATATATATATATATATATACAAACTGTACGAATGCTGTACTCTGCAGTAGGGGGCAATTCTCTAAAATTCTGCAATCATTTAGTAAATTTCCCTCAACATTTTACTTAAGAGTTCACTATTCTCCCAATCAAAACTACAATCCTTGATAGCTCAACATACTCCCAAAGGAGTCACTCCTTAGATTTACTAAATTTTAATAATTAAATAAAAGTTCCAGGTACAAGGAAGTTATAATATCACTTTACTCAGCCTTTATCAGACCCATCATTGAGTACAATGCCCCCCTTGGCATCTACTTGATCAAGCATATGCAACATTTGGAATGTCCACAAAGGTTCCTCACCAACAGAATCCAGAGTATTAATACATTATCCTAAAGAGGTTGTGTTAAAGCCCTAGCTCTGTACTCAGTCTCCTACAGGTTACTGACAGGCAATTTACACCTGGCATATAATGCATCATCAGATCCTGCTGTGGCAGACCTTTTGCACATCTGCAAAGCAAATAGCACCAGAAACACTAGATTAAAGAATATAAACTTTGCTTGCAACACAAATAAAACATACTGGTGAGATTGTTACGCGTGTCAAAGGATTCCCATGCTCTGGAATAGGCTCCTCATCCATGTGAAGCAGAGTCCATCCCTAATCCTATTCAAATGTAACCTTGAACAATGGATGGGAAATTGAAAATTCACCCCCAGTCTGCCCCTCCATGTCTCTGATTTCCAGAAGCTAACAGTAAATATTCTGTAACTAACTACACCCACAACTAAACTTTTAGTTGCCTCCTAACTAACATACTCCTCTAAATAGATGCTCATGTTACATAGGGACACAGTTAGGTTCAGTTGTGCAGCTGGGTTTATAAATGCCCTGGTGGCCATTAGCCTAATATATGCCTATGAACCTCCGAACCTTGTACAATCAATGTACCATTGGTATAAACTGCAATACAACAATACACTTGTGCATTTGTCACATGCTTACAGATGTGTACATCTATATGCTAAAGCTCTCCACATTTCTAGGTTTACTCACTGAGAATATAGATAGGTGTGAGAACAAATATTCTTTTAACAATTACAATATTTTTAACTACAGTGGTATAGACCTGAAGGCTGACCACTTTAATCTATTAGCTTGGGGTTTTAAATTTATTCCTAATGACAAATGTAACCTGACAAAAGTGATTTTAGATGTCAAGACTTTTATGAGAAAGTTACATTTTGGTGTTATGTTCGACGGTACAGGTACAGAGAAAACTTCAGAGATTTTAAAGAGAAAAAGTGAATTTAATCCACCTCTACTCTCCCAAATTAAAAATTTTGAAATGGTAGTAGAAAAAGAATTAAGGCAGGTTATTTGTGCTCCCCCCCACAGGTTTAAACACAACCTTACGGCTGGGGAGTGGTTGGTTTTAAAGGAACTCAAACAGAACCATAATCATGAAACCGGACAAGGGAGGGGGGTCCGTATTGATGGACAATGTTATTTATGAAGGCAAGATGTTAGACATTTTGGGTGATTCCAGTACATACAGGAGGGTGTCCAGAAATGAGATTTTTGTTGCATACAAAAAAATTGATTTGGTCATTGATGATTTACTGTGAGACGGATTGATAGATCTGGACACTCACAAGTATTTACATGTAGCTCAACCCAGAATAGCCACTATTTTTGGTATACCTAAGGTGCACAAGGACCCTACGGACCCCCCTTTTAGACCTATTGTTTCGGCTGATTGGTCAAAGACTGCACCCATAGCAAAATTTTTTAACACAAAAGTAAAGTCAATTTGTGGTACAGAAAAGACTATTTTAAAAGATTCTTGGGATTTTTTAAAGGGAATTAAAACTGACCAGTGTTTTGACAATACTATTTTTGTCACAACTGATATTAAAGACTTGTTTACTGTTATACCCCAGGACTTAGGATTGTCCTGGTTGGAAAAAGCTTTACTAGATAAGGCCTGTCCATCTACGGACCAGTTGTCAGTCATTTTACAACTGATGGAAATGGTATTAAAAACTATTTCATTTTTATGGGGGGAAATTTTTACATCAAATCAAGGGCGTAGCTATGGGGACAAACTGTGCCCCCACATACACCAATATATATTTTAGCTTGGTGGGAGAAAAAATATGTTTTAAAGTCTGTATATAGTAACTGTTGGTCCCACTATCGGAGATTTTTAGATGATATTGCCATTTTTTGGACTGACACCGTGGAGAAGCTACACGAACTTTTGAACTATTTGAACACCACTACCCCCTTTTTGGAATTTACCAGTTCTATAAACAGGGATAGACTTGATTTTTGGATGTGAATTTAATTAAAACTGTGGAGGGCATTAAGTCTAAAATATTTTGTAAAGACACGTTTTCAAATTCTTATCTTCATTTTTCGAGTGCTCACCCTTTCATACAGAAAAAAAAACATTTACAAATGTCAGCTAATTCGAGCATCCATAATGACTTCACAGGATGCAGATTTTTCATTGGAGTGTGACTTTACTGAAAGCTTATTTATTCAAAGGGGTTACCCGAGGGACTTATTGGTAGACAGTCATACCTATGTAAGTAATTTACGCCACACTAGGTACCACCCACTGTTGGGTAAAGGACTGGACACAAATCAACATGTATTAAGTGAAGTCAACCCCTCGGCTTATTCTAAAACTCTTACCTTAGATTTTAATTTGGACTTCAAAATGGTAGTGGACACAATAACAAAGGAATGGAATAGGTTCACTTCATTGACGGATCTCAAAGGTATTGACAAGAGACCCCTGAAGATTAGTTATGAGGGGAAAAAATTTGAAGGACCTCTTGGAGGGTGGGAGTAAACTGAAGCCTGCACATACCACTAAGAGAAAAGTTACTTTTAAATGTGGAGCATGCACACAGTGCAATTTTATTTCTAACACTGATTGGGTATTTTTAAAAATTAGGAATAAATGTGTGTATGGTAAAAGTTTTAGTAACTGTAACTCTAGTGGGCTAGTATACTTAGTTGTGTACAAGACCTGTGAAGCCTTTTATGTGGGCAAGACTGAAAGAAAGTTGAAAAGACGTATATATGAGCATATGTACGATGTCAAGAAATGTAATGTTAAAAATGCTGTGTACAAGCATTCTTTGGACTGCCCAAAGGCAAGGTTCGAGTTTTTTGTTTTAGAGGTTGCTATTCAGGATGTGAGTGCGGGTGCATGGGAGACTATCCTTGAGTATAGGGAATTATTGTGGCAGATTACCCTAGATGCAAGTAGGACCCCCGGGTTAAATGAGAACATCTCAATAGCACCTCTACTAAAACTCAGGTCTGCCAAGCTATAAATTACTTTGGAAACAAATACATTTACTTACACTTTTTTAATACATGCACACTTTTTACATAAGTATAAATATGTACGTTTATATTTGTTGTTCAATAAATTTACACCAACACACTACAGGATTTCCAGCTCCAAATTTGCCAGTTATGTATCACTATATTACAGATTGCTGGAGTGTCAAGTATATAAGTTAATACTAAACCTAAAGTGATTACATGAACAGCTTTTATATATTTTTATCGTTTTTAGGGTGTAATTAGTATGTTCTGACACTAGGTGGAAGCATTTGGAATTTTTTTTACTTTTTTTTAAATTGTATACTGTCATATTATTGGTTATTTTTTGATAAGGGGAACTATTTAATGGGCCTTTGCTATGTAATTTATCATTCTGATGAAGTTCTTGTGAACGAAAACATATTTGGACTGTAATCAGTGTTTTTAGGTGTTTTGCTTATCTACTACTTGTGCCATTAAACCTGTTTTCTTCTGTTCTTGGTGGTCGCTGTGGTTGGAATCCCCATTTTTCACTACTTTGGTTGCTAATATATACCTATGAACCTCCAAACCTTGTACAATGTACCATTGGTATAAACTGCAATACAACAATACACTTGTGCATTTGTCACATGCTTACAGATGTGTACATCTATATGCTAAAGCTCTCCACAGATTCAGCTCAGTAGATATGAATGAATGTTACCACACAGCACAAGTGTCTAAAAAGATAAGGTCACTATGTTTTTGAAATATCAGGGATACACCCCATAAGTGCATAAGTAATATTTCAGTAGCCATTTGAAATGTCAGGACCCACTACAGTGAGTCTCAAAATATGCAGACTGAATGGCTGAAAGAATGGCCTTACATATACTAAGTCCAAGATGCCATTTATCAGAATACTTTCTTTTCTCCAAGATATTGTAATCTTGGAGTTGGTATATATACGTTTTTTTTGGGGGGGTAAGTGGGGCATGCCCTCCTCCCTGCAAAAAAGAAGTGCGATTTTTGAGATTCACTCTTCTCCAGGTTTCCAATGTTTTTTTTTTTTTTTCGGCTTTTTGGCACTTGGCATTTTAAGTGCCATTTCAAAAGGGAACTAATATTTCACCTAGTTTAGTTGGAGGTAGGATTCACTCTAGGCACTTGGGTTTAGATAAAATATAAGTACAACTTTCAAACTAGCACTATATACACTAGGGCAAACATTTTTTTCCACACAATGGCTGTGTGCCTCATTATATATGACAGATATATTGCTTTGGTACAGGTGCCTTCTCTGATTAATTCCTCTTATTGAAGGTGGACACAGTGTCCTAAACTGGAAAAAAATATCTCTGAAAATGAACTTCCACTGTGTAGTATCTTGTGTATCATATTATGCTTACATAGTACATTGTGTTAATAGCTGTGCAAGGTCTTCTTTGGGTTTCCATCTCAAAATAACTTGCCTTCCTGACATTATTTCTCATCTCTGATGCACCAGGCTTTCTAGAAATAAATTATATCCACTGATGCTGTACTGATGTCATGGCCTCAGACTCTGGAATATTTATCAGAGTAGCCAAGTCATTTAAAGAGTTTTGAATTTTATGCCATCTTACACTTGCTATCACAGTGGCAGCTTCTTCAGAGTTAATGAAATTTAAGAATTCAGACCTTGCATGAACTATCAGGAGCTGGAAATACAAAAAGAAAATAACAAATAGGAAATGCCATACTTTGCTTTTATTGCAGACATCCAGATATGGAGAAATACTGTGAAACATGAAACACTGGAAACTAACATGTTAATAGACCTGAATCTTGTAGTTTAATTAAACTTTTATAGTTATTTAATTGAATTTTAAACATTTTGATATAGTTAGGGAAAATATTTTGAGCTCTATGTAAGAATGAATCGGTCATCAAGTGTAGGTTGAGAAAATTAGAGCAAATGTTGATTATGTGATATCATGTAACATAAATGCTGAACACATAGAAAGGCTACTATAAATAAATTCATTTAAGGGGACATGAGGTGCAGCAATTGGTGTTGATGTTCCCCAGCACTGGATTCACTGGTTCGGTTCCTTGCTTTGATGCCTTCTATACAGAGTTTGCATGCCATACCTCTGTTCTATCTGGTTTCTTTCCACATCCTAAAGACATGGTCATATCTTCTGACTTGCACATAGGAGAGAGAGAGAGAGAGAGAGAGAGAGAGAGTGTGTGTGTGTGTGTGTGTGTGTGTGTGTGTGTGTGTGTGTGTGTGTGTGTGTGTGTGTGTGTGTGTGTGTGTGTATAATTTGCCTTTTTTAGAAAAAGTGATGAGGTTAAAACTGCAAACATAAAAATGTCAACAAAATGCAAATTAAAGGTCATGCTGCTAAATGCTAGGAGTCTTAACATGAAACTGTGTACGTCTCTATGTCCTGTGATGGACAAGTACCCCATTCAAACCTTGTGCTCTGTCTCATGACTGTTGTTTTTCAGAAGAAAACTCTAGCGCCTCTGTAACCCTGAATAGGATAAAGCAGGTATTGAAAATAATAATAATAAATGAATGAAGGAGCTTAACATCTAAAAATACCTTAAGGAGGGCTTTACTGTTAGAAGTGAATACAAAATTGCATACCAGATTACAAATGTAAAGGATGTGGTCCCAAGAGTATGGAATGCAGCAAAGCTAATACATGGTACAGGTGCCTTGGTAAACAGTTTGCAACTACTGAATACAAATTTAATCAAGAAAAAAATGCTACTTCTCAATGCAAATTTAATTGAGAAAAAACATGCCACGTGTATGAAAGATATGAACAGAGAGGTAGAGCCTGTAAAAATAAGGAAAAAGTAATGTATTCAGAAAATATTGGCTTACAGGCTCAGTTACAAGTTGATGGCTTCACAACTGTTATTCCATGTTGAAATATATGTATTTATCAAGGTCCCTTTTAATAGGATATGATGGACAGCAGTATTTTAAGGGAAGGGGATTTCTGTTTAAAAAGTGAGCTATGCATACATCTTAATCTTTGAACATTAAAAAATCATAGCACTAGCCTTTAAAAGGCATGGCAGGTGGCCCAAAAGAGGAACACTTTTTTATTTTTAGAATAGAAGGTCTTACTGAACCCTATAAATTTAGTGATAAGGAATTTCTATTTAGGCTTATTTCAGTTGTTTAATACTGTATATATCCTTTAACACTCTATCTTTATGAGAAAATCAGAAAAAAGAAACCGTAAGTGTAGGAATAGTGAGACAAAATATGAAACCAAATCACATAGTACTACACCAAAATGTTTGCAGTTCTGGTAAATCTGTCACATTTGTCAGTGCTAGTAATATATATTTTAAGGTTCATTGTCTCTGAACATGCACTAGTCCCCATTTTGTATACTCAGAGAGTCTAAAAGAACAGAATAGTTTTCCTGGTCTAAAAAGCAAAAGTAGATCCCTTGTCTGAATGAATTATGATTAGGAGAAGAGGGACACATTTTGAAATCTATGTGAGTTATCTGTAATTGTGTCTGAGTGATATATATATATATATATATATATATATATATATATATGTATATATCACTATAACTCTTATCTGTATTATTACTATTACTCTCTTGTAAACTCTAGTGTAAAACTTTGTCAGTTTCTTTGCACCGAACATTTATTAACTGTTCCTTTATCCACTTATTTTGTAAAAGGAAACATTAATAAGATGGTGTTAATGATGCAAACAAGTACACTTTAGGTTTAGTATTAACTTATATACTTGACACTCCAGCAATTTGTAATATAGTGATAAATAACTGGCAAATTTGGAGCTGGAAATCCTGTAGTGGATAAAGTGGTGGGTGCAGCAGTCATTATTATAAATAAAAATTTTACAGTATTAAGAATATTCTTTGAAAGACAGAAAGGGGAGATGAAAAGAAGTGATTTAAGAATAAAAGAAACATACTCATGTAATACGAGCAATCAGTGCAGATTTGTAGCAAACAGTCCTTCTTTTTTCTGTCTGAATACAGGAATAAGTTATGTTGCACCAAAATATTGCGGATGTAATACTTTTTATGTAATTTATGAAAATGAGTTTCTGGCAAGCCAGGCATTTTACGTGGATATAACTATTACGAAACTGAGTGCAAGAATATATGAACAATAAAAAGAATAATGGAAGAAATGCCTTATAGACGCAGCTTAAAATGAGTTTTAAAAAGTTATTATTTTACGTATTAGATTCTATAGAACCCAATATTATGGGAAGAGATGCTAAGAGCTTGTTAGACACCAAGGAATATGAGTGGCAAATAAGATTAAATGCCACAAATTCAATAGGCTTGAGTGATCATGTTAATTTTAAATGCATTTTAAACAGGCCGGTGTTAGCATTTTGGGCGCCCCCAGAAAATGTCAAGTTGGGGGCCCCCAGGCACTTCCAGTATAAGTATCATTCTGTCAGTGCCACCCGTCCCAAGAAACCTATTGTGCTGCGAACTTTTAGGAGTAGTACACACAGACAGACCTGTAGATACAAGCTCTTACATTGCAACAGGCCTATGTACCACACTATGTTGACCTGTCTAACAAAGAGACACTTACAGTTACTGGCATTTAGTTCCAACAATGATACATTGCAATAACTCTATGTACAGATCTGGACTTAAATGAACTGATGACTAGGACTACAGTTTCAACATCCCCCGCACACACCCCAGTCCTCTTCTCTTATTTCCCCCCTTTTGTGCTCCCCATACCATGCACATTACTTTTTTCTTCCTTTTCTCACATTTTGCCTTATTCTTAGCTTTTTCATGAAGCCATAATTTTCTATATGCTCTGAAATGCATTTTAAATTTTTTTTTCTTTTTACATAACCTTTTCATCCAATAATGACTTGAACAGAAATTATGATTAAGAAAATAAATTCACTGTTGTTGTTCAACTTTAGTTTTCCTTGCATCCTTTCAACACTCCTTTCCTGAACAAGACAGCCCAGTAATAATCATTTAGGAAATAACACAAATAAGCAAGGGCCCAAGAAGCCGTAGGGTTACAGATGGTCTGGGATGCATTTTAGAACATATTCTCAGCATTTTACTCCAATGGTGGCCTAAAGAAAAATCATAAAAAAAAAAAAAATAATAATAATTTTCAGTCTTATTTTTTTCTTTAAATTGCCTTATCATATATTTCAAGTGACTGCTGATATACATATACATAGCATGCTTCCTCACCCCTAACCCTCAAAGTCGGCCGCATGTCTATGTGCATGATGTGTGATTGTGAGAATGATTTCAGTAATATATTCTAATTTGTTGGTCCTAGACAGTACACCACCCCTACACAAGCTATAGTAACCTTCGTTTTACACCTCTGAGGTCTGTGAGAAAAGTAAATAAACAATGACCACACTGTCCTCAGCTCAAACACAAGCTGTAATGACTTCATATGCATACCTCTAAGGTTTGACTGTGATGAAAATTAAAGTTGTAATAACCACACAATCGCCAGCCCCCCATAACCTACAGCAGCTGTCTGTACACACACATTTGAGCAGGGCTGGTTTTAGAATGGGTGTGGTTGAAACCAAAGGCTAGTATCAGCTTTACCCAAAAATGGTCATGTCTCAGTACTGTTCAGGTTAAACAGCTCAATCAGAAAATTTAATCATTTTTTCCTCCTGATTTTTCTTCAACCAGCAACAGCTCTTGTGGGGGTCTCCACAGAGTCAAAGATTTTTAAGGGAGCCCCCTGTATCCATTTATACAGTCTGGTGAGTGGGGGCCACCACACTCCAAGATCATCTAAGTGTCTGAATGTTCTGTGATATATTTTATGTTTTACTTTTGAAATATAATTACATGTTAGGTACATTTTTTACTGATACCCAGAAGAATAATGTCCATGTCCTGGCATTATTGGGTGCGTGCACATATAAAAATAGTGATATTTTTACATGCACACATAGACATACACAAGCATAAGCCATAGCGGTACTATTTTTTTACTTATTTCAGCAAATAGCAATACATTGTGCAACACTGGTACTGCCACACCAGATCAGTGACTGCTGTTTAGCAGTTGTCAAACAGCAGCAGGGGTATGTCACTGATTTCCCTCATTAAGGAGTAATGCATACCTGTCACTATCCCTGATTTCACAGACCTTCCCTGATTTTGTTCATAGTTTTGCTTTCTCCTTTGTAAAAAGTTTGGTTTGCTGGTAAATTGTTCAGGAATACAAACAGTCAATCAATCCAGATATCGTAATTTTATAATTATTGTCCATAAATACGTGTTGATGCAAAATGTGCTATTCTATTAACTTTTTAAGCAAATTAGAGTAATATTTAAAATGTAGTCCTGGTTCTCTGCCTTTATTCTATTATGTTTGGGATTGCACTGAGTTCTTAAGCAAAGCAATTGAGAGTTATAGTATCTGGTGTTCTGCTTGTATTTATAAAACTCCCTGAAAGAGAAAATCATCCTTGATGATCGGAAGTATCAGCTCTTCTTAAAATCCAAATTTGCACTGACATAAGTTACTCTGGGCTGCTGATCTCTCTAGTGCTTACCTTGCTCATGTTCATTGTCAGCTTCATCCTAACAGGGTCATATCACAGCCCTGTCCAGGTTAAAGAGCATAATTAGTAAATTAATACATTTTTTCTTCCTCATTTTTTCCCCAACCAGGGGCAGCTTTTGTGGGGCCCCCAGACAGTCAAGGATGATTAAGGGGGCCCCCTGCAGCCATGGGTATAGCAGGGACATAAAACTGGCTATTTAGTTAGTTTTAGTGGAGAAAATGTCCAACAGCAGGGGTTAACTAAGCCAGGGGCACTATGTCAGTGGTAAAATATTTAATGGAATTCTGGTGCCTGTTATTTGACAAAATACTGTTAATACAACCAGAAATATCTTTGAATTTTAATGGGGATATAAATAAGAGTTATTATCCATGTGGTTTATTATGTATACAAGAATGCTGTACTAGCTTTTGTTGGTTTGACAGACATGTTACAAAACATCAAGATAAAATAACTTGCTGTGGTTGGGGGCCCCAGGGAACTGGGGGCCCCCAGCGACAGCAGTGTTCGCTGTGCCTAAAACTGGCTATGATTTTAAATAAACAGAGGCTTAAAGCCAAATACAAGAGTTGATTCTAAAGAAATGACTGCATGAATCTTGTGGTTTAAGACCGAATATAAGAACTAGTTTTAAAGAAGGGGCATGACTGGATGTGTTTTAGATGATGCCAACGTTTTTTTTTCACTTTCTAATGAGCTGGAGTTTTAGTTGATAGTCGGAGTCTGAAGAATTCCGAATGTGAACGGATGAAATGTCCACTGTTTGTGTCATCAAGTATTAGTTTGAAGGAACACACTGAATTTCAGATTTTTTCTTGTTTTTACATTTACACATTAAACATATAGCTACACGAGCAGTAATATATTCTCTACCAAAACACAGTTTCGACAACGTCTGAAATCCATCATTATAAAAGTGAGAAAAGGAAAATTAATGAAGCGGCTGCTTTCCTTCTGGCTGGGTACTTATTCATCAGTAATAAAATGTGGCTTTGTATATGTTGTGGTTGTTGGTTGTTTGAAGGCTACATCCTTTTAGATTCTATTTGAGGTGACCAGTGTTAGGGTAAAATCTATATAAGATAATTTAGTACTTCATCTCTCTCCATGCAAACAGGAGCGTATAAACATGCAGCTAATATCATCTACTGACGTACAAATCAGTAGTGCCAATGTAAGGAGGATGAATGCCACATCAGGAAGGGAGGTAAAGAAATGAACACTGCTGCATTAAAAACATCAACAAATATCTTCAAACTACAAAAGAGCCACAAACACAGACAAGAGTGAGGTATTTGTGACTTAAGCTTCTTCTATGATATTTAAGGTATTGCACTTACTAAATTCTTATCATGAAACTGAAACCAATCCAATGAAACCCAAGCCACTGGAAAAATTACAGCGAAAGCCCTGAAAAGTAGATTTCTCACACTTCAACCACATACTAAAACTGAAACCCAAACGCAAATCTAAATAAAATGCTAGGAAATAAAATGACTACCATACAACAAATACTAAAACAGAATCAAACACCATAAAAAGCATGTTTCTGTAGATAGTTTATGCCTCTCTGCACTCCCTTACTGGGGGGCTATATACCCCTCCAGGGCATACAACTGAGGGAAATGCAGCAACTTCATGAACTGTACTAAGTAACAGTAGCAGAGTTCACTCCAATATGACAACCTGCTCTGTACCCTGTTACACAGGACTTTCAAACCTGAAACACTGGATGAACATTATTTCTAGATTACTACATGCTTTCATGACTGCCACCTGTCTGCTGTGTGGGCCTTCTCATAGATGAGCTGTCCATAAAACTGGTGCAATTGCCTTAAATAAATGCAGATATATGTAAAGCCACAGGAGTTGTCATCCCACAGGAACCTGCAAATCAGGTGTTTCTCTGATAATGCCTCCTTTTACCACAGGTAGGGCAGAGTCAGGCATCAGACAGTGACTACTGTCTGTGACAACCTTGACAGGAGTTTCCTATTCAAGATGAATTCCCAATGGATGTCAAGTCTTTGATATCTTACAATTTCCTTTATTTCCCAGGTTAGTTGCTCAAGACTCTATGCATCTCAACACAACTCCCGCACTGCCCCAGCCCTAATACAGGCAGGCCAGAGTCAGTCTTCCAGCAGGTTATTTGCAGGTAGCTTCTCAGTAGTAGGATACCTTCTTTGTGTTATGTAGACCTCCAACCACTAGGGGACGGAATGTTTTCCTAAGGATCTTGGATTTACTATACAGTTTCTGTGAAACAAAATTCCAGCCACCTACAAACACACACACACACACACACACACACACACACACACACACACACACACACACTCTCTCTCTCTCTCTCTCTCTCTCTCTCTCTCACTCGCTTTCCCTCTCTCTCTGTTTCTCTCTAGATATATGCATGGCTTGTAGACAACCCGCCAAAAATAAACTTCATTGGACTCTATCTATGCATCTGCTGAACATCCACAAAAATCTCTTTTTTGCTGTTACGTTGCATGCATACACACACACACACACACACACACACACACACACACACACACACACACACACACACACACAATGTCACTCACATTTATGTATAAAAGAAAACTAAGTAAAATGAGACCAGAGATGGAAGTTTTAGTGGATTTCTGCCTCCAAGTTCAACTTGCAGTAGCAAATGTTTTTGAGATAGATAGATAGATAGATAGATAGATAGATAGATAGATAGATAGATAGAGATATGTGGAGGTTCAAAGCACTTTATTGATCTGTTTGGAAGGTGTACTAGCTTTTCTTTTTTCTGTGTATTAAGTGAGTCTCCCTCTGCAATCTAAGCACCTACAAACCAGAGTATATGTTCTCAGAATCTGTCATAGTGAGCTTCTCTCAAACCACAGAACAGTCCCTGAACAACCCCACAATAGCAAAGAAGTATGCTGGGGCTTCCCATGAAAACAATAGTGTAAACTGCAGAGAAACAGATAACGTTCCTTCCACCCTCCATGAACCCACACACACAGATTCATAAGTGATTACCAGGGTGACCTTTGAAGCCTAGCTATGCTTTCCAAATGTATCTGACATGTTTCGATATCCTAGAGTTATTTTTATTTCATTTAACATTTGTTAACCAGGAAAGTCCGACTTGGAATGAAGCCAATTTTCAGCAGAGGCCTGGGGAGAAGCACTCCGGATGCATGTCTTTGTAACATTGGAAGAAACCGGTACACCCAGAGGAAACCCACACAAACACAGGGAGGACATGCAGACTCTGCACAGAAGGCACCCCAGCTGAGAATCAAACCAGAGAACTTCTTGCTGTGAGGTGACAATGCTACTGCTGCACCACTGAACCGTAAAGGGGTTTTAAGGGGTATGTGTAGGCCTGTGCATGTGTGGTCAAGCATTTACAAGCTGCCACTGTCTAGCAGAGACATAGTTTCTAGATCAAGGAGACATTTCAGATTCCCCATCCACTTGTACAAGTTATGCTTGAATTAGGTGTAGTAGGAGTAGCCTCTGAAAAACATACCTGTTCCTCCAACATGTGCTATTTATGTTGCAGAAAAGATTTAAGTCCCTAGTTTGGGTGATTCTGATACTATTTGTTTTGTGGATGTGCAAAAGGGCCATCAGAGCAGGATCAGAGGATGCCTTGTAGGCTAGGCATAGATTGCCTCTAGGTAGTCTGCAGGAGATTGAGTACAAGGATAGAGCTTTGAGGTGGTACATTTAGGACATGTTTTTTATCCCTGATATTCTTTTTGTGAGGAATCTTTACAGATGGTCCAGTTGCTGCAATGCCTGGTCATACATTCACTAAGTAATCAAGATATGAGTTATTTGTTTACTGCTTTCTTTGCAAATGAATGTACATATTCATCAACCATTTTCCTTCTGAAAGCCACTGTGCACATTAAATAACATTAAATACTTAAATATTTAAGCACTAAACCTTTTCAGGCTTCTTGGGCTTCCATACTACAGCTCTAGACTTCCACAACACAGCTGGCCTGCCTCACCATTTGAGATTCTGTGCACTAGTTTATTCTCTACAGATTCTAAGTAGGCTGCTAGAACTCACTAGATAAAATGCATAACACTATATAGTCATAGTCAAGCTTGAGTTATCTCAGTGCCAGCCATGAAGGTTCAGTAAATAAATATAAGATATTAAGGTGTGCATGCACGCCAGGAGCATTATTTATGCTCATTATTACTCATCTGTTAAATACAGAAGTCTGTCGGGGAAAAATAACTCTTTTTAGAACAACCCAGAAATAAATATGCAAGTGAATACTGATAGAATAATATCAAACATGAAGCTCATCAGCAGCTTAACATCAAACATGAAGCTCATCAGCAGCTTAACCCTTAATACTAAATTGACAGAATTTGCAAGAACCCAAAGAGGAACATCACCTGGATCAATGAAAATCACCAAGGTAAAAAATCAAGATAAGAGTTTAAGGTAATTTGAGAGTAGGTAGCAAAAAGACACAATCCTCAAAAAGCTGAGTGTGAATGCAAAGAAACATTTGTTACTAATGTTTTCTGTTAAGACAGGATGCGTAAGCATTGTGGAGTCAGCATCACCAAAAGGTCAATATATTCCATGCTTATGTAGCACTGCAGAGGAGTTGTAATGTTAATTATAATTGATTTGCATTTAATTCTTGAGCCCAGATGGCCTGCAAAGACTTTGACGTGTATTATGCTAAATAGAAAGAAGTTGCCTGCCAAATGCTACAAATGTGACAAATGCATGGATGTGATCATTACAGACTGTGCTCTGATGTGCATTAGTGATGAGCAATCAATGCAGAAGTTTGTTCCATCTTGCACTTCTCTGAACCATACAGCTGCCCAGATTCACAGAAAAGATACCGACCCAAGGATGAAAATGGAATCCTACCTGCCTTCTGATAATTTTCATGCCCTAAAAGAAGACAAATTTGTTCAGTGAAATGATGAGGGTATAACAGTAGTAACTGGTCTAAAATGGTACCACTGACATAGAAGTTACCCGAGAAAAACAGACAGGTGTCCAAAGTCTGTGGAATGAAGGTCTGAAACATAAGAATAAAATCCACTTCTGAGTGGTACAGTAATTCAAATTCAGCAAAAAAGACATAACAGATAAGTATTATGGTGCCACCAACACATTTAACAGAATAGAAACAAAAAAAGGAACAGATGAGGTGGTTTATCAGAGCTCATGCTGTGCATTTCCACAAGGATATGGGACACCCTTTAAATGTTGAATCTAAGGCCTACTTGCTACTCACTGCAACATAATCCCAATGTTGTTTATTCATTAATTATTTATTGCATGCGTTGGCCAGGCACAGTTGTAATGGCCAAAAGCTTTTACAGGAGAGACCTCAAAAGAAATCAGTAATACAAACTTAAAAACAGACAACAGCAAAACAATTCACAGGTGTGTATATATATATATATATATATATATATATATATATATATATATATATATATATGGGTCTAATTTGTTTTGCTGAATCTCATTTCACTGAATTTCATTTCACCCCAACCACTTTGCTGAAAGCTCAAATTACTGAAAACTCATTTCACTGAATCTCATTTTACTGAACTGCAGTTAGTATATATGGCACTGTATAGAGTACTGTAAGGCAAGTAAAAGGTATATGCCATTTTCTCCAATGTAGCGTGATCCTGGACTGAATATATAACGTTGGGGGGGGGGGCATAACACCCCACTTAGTTTGAGTACATATTGTCTTCTGGAGAGAGTTAGTTGTTAGTGTTGTAACTATGCATGTCTATTGTTTAAAATGTACTGTTTGAAATTTTTTATAAAATACAATATAAAACAAACAAGGTGGGGGGCTATGCCCCCACATCCCTCAACTATGTATACTAACTCCAGGATCGCACTACAGTGGGGAAAAGGGCATATACCTTCTACCTGCCTTACAGTACTCTACACAGTGCCATATATACTAAGTTCAGTTCGGTGAAATGAGATTCAGTGAAATGAGTTTTCAGTAATTTGTGTTTTCAGCGATGTGGTCGGAG
Source organism: Protopterus annectens (assembly GCF_019279795.1). Taxonomy (NCBI): domain Eukaryota; kingdom Metazoa; phylum Chordata; order Ceratodontiformes; family Protopteridae; genus Protopterus; species Protopterus annectens. The sequence goes on from NC_056740.1 coordinate 7,333,241, forward strand.
TGAAATGAAATTCAGTGAAATGAGATTCAATGAAACAAAGTAGACCCATGTATGTATATATATATATATATATATATATATATATATATATATATATATATGTACAGTGTTGTTTATAGTATGAAGCAGTGGCCAATCACAGATGCATACATGCTAATATACATAAATAATCCAACTACAATCATAAGTCCATAGGTGTGTACTAGGCTAATGACCACTGGGGCTTTTATAAGCCTAGCCACACAACTCAAATGTATTCACAAGCTATTGTGTCTTAGAGGTGATTCTAAGGGGTGCATATTAGGGCATGATTTAACAGCTGTCTCGGTCGATCAGAAACACAAATGTCAGATCAGGGGTTCATTTCCAATTTCACATCCATCCACATATGATATGAATATGGTTAGAGAAGGGCTCTAATTCCCTTGAGTGGGAAGCCTATTCCAGAGAATGGAGATTTTCTGAGATATGTACCTGTCCCTCCAAAATGTCATATTTAAGTTGCAAGCAAAGTTTCATAGGTTCATAGGTTCATTATTAGGAAATTATTAGGCTAATGGCTTAAGAGCCCTTACAAGCCTAGCCAATATAACCCAATTCTACCCAATATATGGCCCCTGGGAGCAAGAGGATGGCTAGGATTTGTATCTATGCCTTGACTATTTTACAGATTACACCTGTCTGTAAAGGACATAGGCACTACTTCAGAATAATTTGCAATTCCCCATCCATTGATCCAAATCCAAAATGTATTTGAAGAGAGCAAGGGAAAGGCTCTGCTTAATGTGAATAGGAAGCCAGTTCCAAAGAAGGGACAATCTCTGAAACACGGACCAGTCTCTCCAGGATGTTTTTTTGTGAGTCGCTAAGTTTAGATCTGTAGATCAGGTGACCATTGTGCTGTTTGACTTGTGAATGTTTCGTAGCTCCAGCAGGACTGGATTTGTGTGTGCCTTGTAGGTCAGGCATAGATCACCCCTTAATAGTCAGTAGGACACAGAGTAAAGGGATAGGGCTTTTAGTCTATTCACATGGGACATGATGTTATTTACTCCCTGAATTTTCTTTATGAGGAACCTCTGATGCTGCTCCAGCTGCTGTAAGTCCCTAGTCAAGTACATTCCAAATGGAACATTTGTGATGGATCCACACAGTCTACCTGTTTTTGTTATGCCTTGAGCCATATACCACTGTGTATGTTTGATTATCTACCTCATTATATGCTGCTAATATTGTAACAATACAATATGCTTAAGAGCAGGCCTTGCTCACTGATTACTGGTATAACTAAACTTTTGCTGACCTGTATCAGCCTAAAAGATGTTTACCAGAATATGGGGGATTCCAATGTGGAACTATATCACAAGTTTGTGAGCTAACTGTTCTTTAGAAAAGGGAAGTAAGGCATAAGACCAGACATTACTAGACTTGTTTACTTTTAAAATTTAATTTTCTAAAATATTCCATCAACTCATGATAAGCTTGTGATCAATATGTCATTAGTTGAACCTATTGACCTTATTGTTTGTTCAAGACTATAAAAAGCTCAAAGGCTAAAATGGAAATCATCATCATCCGGATTTGATCACAGCACCAGCCTGAACTGAGCATAGAGCCATTTTGCCAGTGTCGGCCTTGCCTTGACTGAACAGATAGCTGTACTGAATAGGACTGAAGTCTCCCTATCAGTGGCAAAGATGATTTAGTTTATGCATATGCTTGTAAGTACATGATTTATTAGTTTTTTCTGTTTATCTAGTAAGTTTTTGTTTAATAAATTGTTAAGTTTGAGCCTTGGTGTCTTGTGTCATTTCTAATTCTGTATTAACCTCAGACTTTAAAGTAATGGACTAGTTCAACATTGTACTCAATTATTGGTCTAATGAGGGCTGAGTTCAGTGGAACAATAATTTCTTTGAATCTGGATGCCATACCTTTACTTATAAGTTGGGCCACATAGAAGGATGTCCTCACCACTGTAGACACATTGTGGTCAAAGTTCAGGCTACTATCTGTGTACTTAGATCTCTTACCTCTGGGTCCATTATTAATCTCTCACTTCTGGGTCCATTCTTATGGGGTCTGCTATTTATGCTGTAATTTGCAGGGGTATTTGACTTTCCAAAGGGTTGGATAATGCATTTTTTCACATTTAGTTTTAGGCCACGGTTCTGGCAGCAATCATTTGTCTGATCTAGACAACTCCTTAGATCTAGTAATTATGGTGCTGTTTGTTTTGTGGTCCTGCAAAAAGTCCATCAGAACAGGATCCAAGGATAGATACCTTATATGCTAGGCATAAATTGCCTCACAATAGTCTGTAGGAAATGACGTATGGGTATATGAGGCAACCTACATAGGACATCGTGTTTACACCATGTATTCTTTTTGTGAGGAGCCCCTGTGGATGTTACAGTCATGGGTGCTGGAACCATAGATCCAGGGGAAGGGGGAGCCCCCCCCCACTATTACAGCTGCCAGACCTGTTGGGAAAAATTAATGAAGTGGGGTTTTCACGCTAATGTGGATTCCTGTGGGGAAGTTAAACTAACTGTTGTTGTTCTCTTATTGCTCTGTGTTACTATAGTCATGCTGCTGCTGTTCCATTGGTGTTGTCAGAGTGATGCCAGTAAGGAGAGTTTTGTTCTTTTATTTGGAGGAGTTATGCTGCTCTCACATGTGTGTGTGTGTGTGTGTGTGTGTGTGTGTGTGTGTGTGTGTGTGTGTGTGTGTGTGTGTAAAATTCCACAGTTAGGTATACCTGGTGGTTAGTGTTACTCAGGCTCAAACAAGAGCCTGAATTCTCTACCCATACCACCACTTGTGATTCAGGGAGTTGAGTCCATAGCTTTCCACTGTCCAGATTTTCACAGAATATTTGGCTCATACTTTTGGTCTGTTCCTCTTAAAATTTTTGTTTTTCTGGCAAATCAATAAAAATTGAATTCATTAAGTAATAATAGTTCTTTAAGTTTCAGTCTTCCTATCTTTCAGGAAACACATGGTAACACAAAACACTTTATTTTAGCACATTTCTAAGATTATACAAGCAATATTTAAAATGTGTTGCTGGTTTTGGGCCTTTGCTCCCCCCCCCAGTAAATGTTGGCTTTTTCCAGAGTTCTTGTGCTGCGAAGTTGAGAGATTTAGTTGATTGTCAAGTGGATTTTACAAGGAGCTGAGAGCTTCAGGGGAAGAGAAGTTTAATGCTACTTATACTAACTTGTTTGGATTGTTAGTAGCACAACAGGTAGTATACTTGCTTTTGATGCAGAAGGCTGTGAGTACTGCTCCCATAGTATGCAGATGGATCGCTGATACTGTACTGTGTTGTACTTTAATGAGAGTGGATTCTGCAGTCCTATGAATGTCCTCCTTTGGAGGAGTTACTTAGCAACTATGAACCTGTTATCAGTTTGCCATCCATTCTCCATTGCAAAATTACTAGCTTATCATTTTTTAATGTAGCACAGGCAATTTATTCTTCGAGGGCAAAAGGCACTTTATTTGTAGATGAAAATGAAATATAAAGTTGTTTTCTAGCAGCAACCTCTTCATTAGTTACTTACTTCTGCAGAGATTTTGCATATTTACTGATATTGGTGGATTGTAATGACAGAAGTTTGAGTGGCCTTTATGGTTGAACTTTTCTGAAATGGGTAGTTTTGTCATTATTGGTTCATGCATTTTGTTTCATTGCTCACCAGAAGACTGTTCCAAACTACAAATTTAAAACACATTCTAACAAGTGGTGCTGTATTATACAAGGAATATAACTTAATACAATCAGGTTAATACAATCAGGAAGGTGAATCAAAGAACGTATACATGTATGCTTACTCACAGGATGCAGGAGGTCAAAATAGGGAAAGAGACCAGGCACTAATGGAGACACAAGTTGCAGGCATCTGGGGAGGGACCCTTCATAGTGGTAAGGAAGGTCAGTGATATTAACTGCATGATATAACTGCTGGGCAGGAGGCAGGGGCACAGATTGTACCATGTTAACACTATGAAACTTTACCATGATAGGGAGGCCCTTGTGCAGTAGAAGGCAGGAGGGGTCTAAGGGGGATCTATGGTTACAGAAAACCAGCCAGTAAAATCCAAGTTACTAGGGTGGAGCCTAGGGTTGTAAGCATATGATATGACAGTGCAGCTTACTGTACAGGTGTCAGCAATGCCAAGGCAGCTGGGATCTCAAGACAGGCTATGGGGTAATGTACTCCCAAATAGGCTCATCCCTGTCAAGCAAAGTTTCTCAAGGGTCAATTGAAACAGTAGGTTGAGACTTTGAATGGGGGAAGAAGTGTCACAAAAGGAGGTACTGCCAGAACAACTAGCATAAATTTTGTAAATAATTATATGTCATTTGTGAATATCAAACTAATTAATATAAGATGCTTGTATTACAAATGTATTAGAACTGTATAGCATGTGTATATCACACTGCTTTGCATAGCTGCTTGTGTTGAAAAAGTATTTATAAAGTGCTTATGCTTAAAATGTATCCACAGTGTGCCCTTCTGGAACATAACAGAAATGTACATGCACTATTGTAACTGTTTAAATGTATATGTTAACAGAGGAAACTGGAGGGTTAACCTCAGTCCAACAAACTTTAGAAAAATATCTGAAATTAAATTACTTTATAGGCAAGCTCATAAAGATGCTTCAATCCAGCTAGAGACACAAAGTCTGTACTGGGAAGCTTTCTGTATTGTCTTTGGGGGTAACAATTTGCTGCTTTGAAAGCATGAAGGAATGCAATCATTTTATGACTTCTAGCACCTGCCAAAGATCTGAGCAAAAGCCCTTGTCTGGGTATTTTTACAGACAGATGCTAAATACTGCCAGCTTCCTGCAGTGGGGGGTTTGCCTGGGAACTAGAAGTCAGATGACCAGAAATGATATCATTCTGCAAGCTATCCCGGCAGTAATATTTTAGATATCCTTTTGAGTAGTCTCTTAGTGAGACAGAGCATTCCTCATTCTATCTTGGACCTGACAACAAGAATAAACATTTGCCACATCTGCCTTGCTCTAAGTAAGTTGCTAGGGTATAGTAATTCTCTTAGATACAATCAGGAATATAGTGAAGCTTAGTTTAGATATTATTTTTCTTTATTTATTTGAGACTATCCTTCAATGTTGTTTTAAATATTTCCTGTGATTTTGAACTCTGATGTCACTGTGAATATATATTTAGTATTGTCATGTACTTTTATTATTGATTATTAAATATATTTAAACCTTTCATTGTGGCTGATCTGTGTAGAGATATTTAAGTTTTGAGACTACTGTAATGTTTATTTTGTGACACTGTATGGATCACTCCTAATAGCCTTGCTCTTGGTCAAACTACCATTTGTATTAGTATTAATATTACACAATAAGATTGGCTACCCTTTGTTAAGGGCCCTAAAGTAGCTGATAAGGAGTGACTGATGGCAGTGGTAACTAAGTTAAGGAATAGAGAGAATTAGACATAGCTACTAAATCTGTGCCAGCCTTTCCCAGGTGTGTGTGTGTGTGTGTGTGTGTGTGTGTGTGTGTGTGTGTGTGTGTGTGTGCGTGTGTGTGCATGTGTGTGCGTGTGTGTGTGTGTGTGTCAGCTACTTGGGCAGGGACACAAAGCACTGGTTGGACAGAGAGGGTGCTGGAGGTCTTGGCTTGGTCATTCAGCTGAGATCTCAACTCTACAGCTGTGCCAGTGGGAAAGCTTATTGGGATCTGGAGGAAGAGAGAGAAACCAGCTCTGGACTGGCTGTGCTCTCTGTGTGCTCTTAAGGAAAATTGCATTTGATGCAGAAAGCTGTATGTGTACCTGTTATCCTCTCAGTGAATGTCCCCCACTGTTGCCAGTGGTGAGGATTGATGCTCCTTGATTACTGGTTGGCAGTAGTGGGTCATCACACAACCTTAAACACACATTGGTCAAAAGCCTGGTTATTATCTACATGAGTCCCCAAATTCCTGATTACTATGTCTACCTTCAGGGATGTTCATAGGTTCACAGATTAGTACTAAGCTAACTGCCCTTGCAAGCCATTTTAAGCCTAGCCAATTATCCCTTAAGCCTAGCCAAATATTCCTTGTGAGACTCAAATCCTGCACCTTGTGCTTGTAAGGCAAACACCTTAACCATTAGGCCACCCTCCCAACCTGTTGTTTTATCAATGAGATAATTTTCCTGGGTAGCCGACTTCCCAAAATATATATATTTCCTGGCATTGAGTTTTAAGCTGTGGATTTGGCACCAGGTATTGTCTGTGTTAGACCTTCCTGTAAGATGCTACTACCTTGGAGAGTTTCTATGATTGCTTTTAGTTTGCAATCATTTGCAATCATGGTAAGCCAAAGTTCCTCAACATTAGCCTTGACTTCCACAAAATAGATGCCAAAGAGGAGCAGATTCAGCATAGAGCCCTGGGGGACTACACTGGTGACCAGCCTTTTTGTGGAGATGGTATCTCTAATCTTAACTTCCTGGATCCTGTCTGAGCCAGCTGGCTATCCAATGGGTTACCTAAGGTGTTCTCCTAATTCTGTGAGCTTGTTTGTGATGACCAAGTGGGGTATTGTATCAAATGCCTTAGCTAGGTCAAGGTAGGTAGTTTGCACCATTTTGCCCTCATCCATTACCTTGGTGACCTTCTCAAAGAAGTCCACCAGGCTCATTAGGCATTATGTGCCTGCTGACAGCAAGTCACTTGGGAGAAATGGAAGGGACACAAGGAAGTCCATGGGGAACCAGTAATGTACAGATATCAGGCAATATAAGAACCCTATCAGCTCAATTCAAGCACCCTAGAGAGAAAACAAAGAGTGATTTTTGAGACTGGAGTAAAGTTGAAGGGTAACTTTGACTCCATCACGAGCTCAATGCTCAGACATGAATGTGGTTACAATCACTGACAGCACGTTGTCAGTCCCATGGGGACCGTTGCTATTCTGTATTGTATTTAACCCATTAAGCTGTTTACTTAACAGCTTAGGTCATGGCTACAATTTGGCTTCTAGAAAACAACAAAGTGTAAAGACTTCTCATCTTCTCTTTGTCGATGATTTAAAACTGTGCAGCTCATCAGATGAGGAACTGAAAGCACAGCTGCAGGTTGTCAACAATTTTCAGATGATATAAGAATGTCATTTGGTCTTGATAAGTTTGCAAAAGTAACCTTTAAAGCAGGAAAACTGCAGCACCAGGGAAAACATCAGTTTGGGACAAGAATGTGATATAAAAGAACTTCAGCAAGAGGGAGTGTATAAATATTTGGGAATTGATGAAGGCTCAACAATAAAACATGAACAAATGCAAATAAATCTTACTAAGGAATACTTTAGAAGACTTAAATTAATTCTGAAAACAGCATTGACATCTAGGAACAAAATCCAAGCTATAAACCAATTTGCTCTTCCTGTCCTAAGTTACAGTTTTGGAGTGATTGACTGGCCCCAGAATGTGTTGGATAGATTAGATAGGAAAACAAGAAGGATGCTTCATGCTCACCAGATGATTTATAAAAATCATTGCATACCAAGATTATATATTCCCCATTCCAAAGGAGGGATGGGCCTCCTTGAAATTGATTACATGTACAGATCTGCAATCGTGGGACTGCACTCATATCTGCTGACCTCACAAGACCCAAATGTAGTGAAAGTTTTGAAGCACGAGGAGAATAAATCTAAGATGACTTCCCTGCTTAGTCTAGCAGAAGCATATTAGCATCAAACAGGTACGGAAATCAAACCAGAAGTAGATAAAAATCAGGCAGCAACTGAATGTACCAAAAAACAAAAGAAAGAATATAAGGTGAAGGACCAGATGAGATGGCATGAAATGTGGAAAATGAATAAATATAGTTGCAAGAATAGAAAACTTCTGTAAGAACCTCATGTTGATCAGGAACAAATGCAGGAATGGTTATGGAGAGGTGAATTCAAACAAAGAGATGAAAGGTTAATACTGGCAGCTCAAGATAGTGGGCTACATACACGGTGGTTTACAAAGTCTATTGAACATGTGGTAGAAACAGACAAATGCAGGTTTTGTAAAATCGAACTGGAAACAGTTGCACACCTTGTTACTGATTGTGACATACTAATGGCAGAAGGACTGTATATTGAAAGGCATAATAATGTGGCAAGACAGTTGCACTGGGGATTGTGCAAACATTATGGTACTGAAGTGGCTGAAATACACTGGAAACATGAGCCACAAAGCATCATAGAAAATGATGAAGTTTACATCACATGGGATCACCCATTACCAACAGTTCAAAAGATACATATTTTATTAATGGTGAACCAAAACTTTTGGGGATTTTTCTGATGTTTTATTTGGATGTTATTATAGTAGTCTTTTTTGTCTTGCCTGATCTGTTTTTTTGACTGAGTTTCTAAGTTCTAGGTATTTTTGATGGTTTGCAGTGTTTTTTTCCTTAGCCTATTTATCCCAGGCTTTGTCTCTTATTTTTAGTAAAGATCTGGTTGATTTAGTAAGCCAGGGAGTATAGTTAGGTTTGATCCGTAAGGTTCTGGGGGGAGCTAGTTGATTTAGGATGCTGATGAATGTGGTGTTAAAGTAATGTACTGCTTCATCTAGAGGGAGAAAGTTTATTGGGTTCCAGTTACAATTTCTAAGTGAGGTTGTAAATTCTAGAGTGTTGAAGTTTTTGGTGTTGCAGATTCGATGATATTTTCGGATTTTTAATGGGGTTTAATAGTTGTCTGAGAAGAAAAGCTGGAAGGTGATCACTGACATTGTCTGGTAGACAGCCAAAGATCTGTGCAGTATTGGGATGGCTAGTTAAGATCCAGTCTAGTACTGACTCTTTGATTGTTTTTTTGTCAGTTCTAGTAGGGGTTTTGATTAGTTGTGAGTAGCCATGGAGATTGATGTGATTAGTAGGGGTAGATGCATTACAGGCATTCCAGTCTATATTAAAGTCCCTGGCTATAATAGTTTCTTGAGGATGGGTACTAGATGACCATTGTAATATATTTTTCACTGTGGGGATATTTTGGCTAGGTGGGATATAAATGCTTATAATATTTATAAGTTTTTTTGAATTAAGATAGAATTTGGTTAGTATTAGTTCAGCATTTTGGAAAGAGGAAATGTCTATGCTCAGTAGGTCTAGAGATAGGGTGTTTTTGTAAAGGATGGCTACTCCCCTGCCTCTTTTTCCCTGTCTATTTTTTCTGTATGTATTGTAGCCAAGGGGTGTTATTTCATTGCCACTGATGTCTGGTCTTAGTCAAGTTTCGGTTAACAGGGCAATGTCGGATTGGTGGAGAGTTAGGGTAGCATGAAGTCTATGTGTTTTGTTAAGGATGCTTCTTAGACTGATGTTAAGTATTAGGAGGTCTGAGCTTTTCCTACTGAGGTGGGGGGGGGTGGAGTGGGCTGTCAGGATTGGTTGGATGGGTGGTAGGATCAGGGTTGGGATGTATATCTCCACTATGTAGTAGTTGCTTTATAATTGGTACAGCATTTTTATGAGTTTTTTTATGTTTTTGTCATATTTTAGTGATATTTGTGGTGTCTGGTGGATAGGTAGGGTAGTGAACTTTACTAGTAAGATAGGAGTAATGTTGTAGAGATGGCGGGCTACTGGTATGGAGGGTGGTGGCTTGTGTGTTGGCTGTGATAGTGTGGGGGTATGTATATGGGGATGCAACAAACATTCTTCAAAGGTTTTGCAGGAGGGTGACACACTCCCTGTAAATTTCCTGATTCTCATTGTTCCATGATCTCCATTAACAACAGTTGATGTTACATTTTTAATTTAAATTTAAATGTTTAAATGTAGCACTTAATGTTTTCTTTCATACAAATAAAGTTTGATTATGTGGTATTTCAATATATATCTATGTGTGTGTGTGTGTGTGTGTGTGTGTGTGTATTATATATATATATATATATATATATATATATATATAGATAGTTCTTGTAAATTGTATACTTTTTTATGATAAAATCCTGATTACTCATCTTACTAAGTGTGATCGTATAATTTAGCATAATCGTTTTTGAGCAACAAAATAACTTGCACCTTGCAAAATACTGGTGTTTCAGACTATAACATACAAAGAGATAATGAAATAACATAAGTGGTTTCTGTAGGGTCTGCTACTTACTCAGATTTCCTTATTTTGGAAAAAGTAATTATTTTTTTCATTTATGGTCCAAACTACAGTACACTGAAAAATGCTTTCATGTTGAAATAAGTAATTCCTTAATAAATATCCATGAAATCTACGTCATGCTGCACAGGGAAATACATTCACGTCAGGTTATATGAAAATAAATTGAAAACAAAAAAGTGTTTGCCTCCTCCAAATTTTGTTTTTTAAAGTATGCTGCATCAGGTACATTGCTAACAGGTCTCATGTACTGATGTTATCAGTCACATGGACTGATTGGCCAAAATAACTGGTCAGTCACTGTATGCATTAGCAGGGTATCTTGTCATAGTTTGTATGCCATGTGCTATTAGAAACTGTTAAGAGTAATATTTTAGGAATCAGAAGAAAAAAAGAACATATTTAGTGTATTGTCAAGGTAGCTGGCAATTTTTAACATACGGACCCAGAAACAATTTACTTTACACTGCAAACTGAACCAGCAATGTCTTAAGATCATATCAAAAGTTAAGAGCTGTGTGGGCGTGGCTTGGATGGAAGCCTGATAGCAGCATAAAATCTCTGCTCTGCAGCTTTTCAACTTTCCTATCAGGATTTATTACTAAAAATCACCACAAATAATTTCAAATTAATAGTTCTATAAAGTAGAACTCAAAGGCTTTCTTCTGGTGTATTTTTCATCTAAGAATCTCCAGATTTTCCTGTCAAACTAACAAGAAGAAAGAAGGAAGGGAAAACTGCACTTAAAGAAAAGATGAGTCTTTTAAAATCTACACAGCAAGACAGCTCTCTGAAGAAAGAGATACACTCCATTCTGACAAATATCCAAGACCTAATAACAAAAATGGACAAACTAGATACAAAAGTGGATAAAGTAAAAGAAGATTCCAATAAACAAATTGAAATACTGAGTGACATTCTAAAACAACAGAAAATACAAATTTCAGCAATAGAAGAATCTGTCTCAGATATTGACAGCAGACTGATAGACGCAGAGAAAAATATGGAAACTCTCCTATTACAAAACAACAAACTCATCAATAAAGTAGATGATTTAGAAAACCGAACCAGAAGAAATAACATTAGGATATACGGTATACCAGAGGAAATGGAAGGAGACAATATGATTAATTTTTTTGACAACATGGATCCCTAAAACACTAAATTTACCAGAGGCTCTTTCTTTTGGCTTTGAAAGAGCCCATAGATCACTAACTACAATCCCATCAAACAATAAGCAGACATATCCTAGATCAATAATAGCAAAACTAATGTCTAGCCAGGACAAAGATCTGATCTTAAAATCAGCTTGGGCTCTCTCTCCTATAAAAATAAATGATCAGATAGATTTGACAACGACTACTCTACTACTGTTTTCACAAAAAGTAAAACTTTCATTCCTCTCATCAAATCTCTCAAGCAAGCTGGTATTAAGGCACAATTAACATACCCTGCCAAAATTAGACTTTGCCTTCCTGAGGGGAAAATAACCTTCGAAACTTTAGAAGAAGCAAACACTTTTATAAAGAAGAAGAATCTGGTAACTACAGAAGATCATAGGGATACTACTTCAACATTAAGAGACAAGCAGCAACGAAGTCTGACTGGACTGTGAAAGACAAGAAGAAACTCAAAGGCAAATGAACAAAATGTACTTTTTGCCCTTTTTGTCTCCTCTATCTTAAATCTTTTGAATAGTCAACAACATTCTGATATCACAGATTGCTATAAAGATAAACAAGGTAAAATATGATTTTTATTTTCATTAATATCTCTATTGCTATTTTAAATCAATAATATAGATATATGAAGTAACATAACTTCATCCATCACATTTAGTATAAGCTGCAAGGTACGTAAGAAATGCCTAGCTGTTATTCTTAATAACCTTTAGTAATTAAAATGTATCCATTACATTTAGCATAGGCTGCAAGGTACCTAAGAAATGCCTAGCTATTATTCTTAATAACTTCCATGAATTAAACTACATCTTGGATAAAGTATATATTATTTTTTATTTATTTATTTTCTCTATTAATACCTAAAAAGTAAACACACATAAAAAAAGTTCATAAAATATAGCTAATGTGACATGTTGGGATTTACATAAGTGCAATGTCTCATTTGCAGTGTGGTTATAGTATTCTATGTCTTGATTTTATGAAAACTATAGAGCCTCCTAAAAGGCTCTTTTTATGTTGTTTAACAAAGTACTGGAGATGTGTTCATTTAGTGAAGCAAGCATGACATATTAGTTATAAATAACCTTTAAGATAGAGCTTATATTTCATGCCTGTTTTTAAGCAGTATGGAAGTAAATGTGCTTAAACTGCTGTTTTTCTACAGTACATTAGATTTGCAACACAAATAAACTTGCAGTATTTCGCGAACATTTTTTAATCATTTGATACATGTTTAATATAATTCCCGCCTTCTTACCTAAATGGTTTTGAAATTAGAGTTTTTGAAAGCAGCTCAAGCCTTGTAATTCATCCATGAGCCTCATTTCTTCACAGAAACAACTTAGACGCCTAGTAGGAACTGAACAATTGACCACTGAACCTGTAGTTCCTCTTTGAGACCAACGGACCAATCGGAATGCTGGGAAAATGGCAAAGTAACTCAAAACATAAAACGAGCTTTATTTCAATATACCTGACAAATAAAAATAACTATCTATATGTTTTACAAGGATTATAATACTGCTTGAATAAGAAGGTGCTTTTTTGTTGTCAGGGCAACAGTTCCAACATAATGATCACACTGCTGTTAATTTGTAGAGTGGTCCTCCTGGTTTTGCCTCACACTGTCGTGCTGTTCCTTCTAAAATGCTTCCTTTCCTGGTAAAGCACTACATTGCATTCATGCAGTAACGCAAGAAATACATAGTTATTATTGTTTAGAAAATGAAAGTTAATACAAAACGTGTTGTATTAACAGGAATTCAGATAAAGTTTTAAAGCCATTATTTCTTGTCTTCGCTGCTGATTGCTCAATAAAGAAGTTAAAAGCTTTGTTATGACTGAGCAGCCACTGTTGTATGTATAATCTATATATGAAGAATAATAAGGAAATAGACAAAATGATTCTGTCTTCCTATAAAAACGCTACATACATTCATATTAATCTTTAGTCTGTAAAACTATCCTTTTGCTGCACTCATTGCAAAGAAATCCATTCCACTAAAATAAAAATGAGTTGTGAAGTTCCCCCTTTTTGTGCAACAGAATTGCCACTAAATCTTGTGCTAGAATCAAGGGGTCTTGCTCGCAACAACTCATAAGCAATGGACTACCTAATCTTCTTGCAGTATTCATCAGCAGTGCCAAACAGCTGTAGAAAGAGATGTACTACCTACAAGAAATAAAGTGTCATAACATTTTGAAAATGTCATGACTTAATTGGATGTTATTAAGTTAAGGTACTGTCCCTCTTACAAACACACACCTTGAAGCAGTAATACAAGATACTCCATCAGCTCATCGGGGGTGTTGTCCTGATAACGGAAGAGTACCAATAAAAATATAATAAAAAAGCAGTACAGCCACTTAATACAATACATTTTTTTGAACATTGGTTATGTGCAGAGATGGTGCACAAATGCATTACATACTAAAGAAGTATTGGTTAAAATGTCAATGCTAAAGTATTTCATCCTTAGCTTTTGTAATAATTTTAAGGGATACTGTGTTATACTGTTGCCATAACTTGTTAACTTTATGATGTGATGAAGTTTTTTTTTTTTTTTTTTTAAGTCTTGTTAGTACCTTGCAAGACACATTATGAGAAAATATAGAGATTAACCAAATATTAAATGTTAAAATATTGTGGATGAAGGTCAAAAAATATATGTACTATTGCATACTCCTTTTCTTTTTTTTATACTGTTTCCCCAACTTGACACCTCATGAAATATAACATTTGTAGTAACGTACTGAAATTTTCTTTTTTCTTAAATTTTATATGACCTAGTTTATTCAAACAAACTTCTGTTTTTTGGGGGAGGGGAAATGAAGGTTATAATAGAATAAATACTTTAATTAATAGATAGTTTATGCACACACAAATTTAAAAGTTTGTTGTTTCCATTCTGTGAATGATTGATTGTAAGAACAGTAAGGTATTATATATTACTTACATTTAACCTTAATCAAAATATTAGTTCATATAGACTCTACAATATATAACCCTATCCTCGTTTTGGTTATTAATGAAGCATGCAGTTGCAGTGACCCAATGCTACTGAATATGTGTTGGCAGACCTGTGGCTTGTATGTAACACATATTAAGCCAGGAACACTAGGTTCCATGAAGAAGGATGTTATTGTAAATACTATTTTACCTTCTTTAGTTGTTACAGAAACTCAGTCCATAACAAATTATGTTATAACCTACAAGGTTAATCCCCTAGGAAATCATTATAGCTATTTTGAACTATTATACATTTTAAATGGTCTTAACATATAATTGTCTATCATTGAATGTTAATGGGCTAAATAACCATATTAAAAGATAAAGCATTAATAAATACCTTTCTTTACATAAAGCTGATAAAGTATTTCTTCAGGAGACACATTTAATACCCCAAGACTTAAATAATCTAACACTAAAAGACTATAAAATATTGATTAGTTTCCAATTTAATTACAAAAGAAGAGGTGTACTAATTCTTTGGAAAAAAGTCTAAGGCTTCCTGAAATTGTAAACTCATATGTAGACAAAGAGGGTATGTTAACTTTAGTAGTAATTAAGCTGGAAAGGAAATACTATACACTCATAAACTCTTACTGGATCCCTGGAATTGGTACAAAGTCAGTAAAGAAATACTTAGACATTATAACTTTACATTCTAGAGGAGAAATGATAGTCGCAGGGGATTTTAATTGTATTATTTCATCTGATGAAACTACGAGTTCTAAAACCTTCAAGACCTTCCCTGTAGCAAAACACATACATAATTATATCAATACAAGAAATTTAAAAGACATATACCATATAAAACTTTCCTCTTCCCTAAAGTTCTCTCACTATTCATATAGGTTTGGGACACAAACTAATATAGATAAAGTCTTAGTGTCAAATTATTTACAATCAAACATAGATAATGTATTATTAATATATTGCCCCCTTTCTAATCATAATGCCATTACTTTTAGTATAACTTTTCAAACTGAACCCTTAATACATTGCCAAATAATACCAGCTTATATTATGAAAATAAAAGGCTATTAAGAATGGATGTTATCAGAAATTAATCAGTTTTTTAGAAACAAATGACAATGGAGAAGTATCGGATACAATTGTATGGGACACCCTCAAAGTTGTATTATATGGAAAAGTTAAAATGTTGGATATGCAAAAAAGAAAGGAATGGGATAAAAAAACTACAAGATATTCAAACTGAATTAGATAACTTAAAAGGTAATCTAACACCAAATGATAAGAAAGTCTTAGGTAATATAAATAAATTAAACAAAGAATATCAAAATGTATTGAAACACAAAATATCTATAAATATAGAGAAAATTAAATTATGTCCATACTTTATCAATCCTAAAAGTCTGCATAGAATTGCAATATGCTCAAAGTACTTGAAAGAAAGAAATTACATATGTTGAAAATATGAGAAAAATAAAAGCTACAAATGTACATTCCATACTACAAGGTTTCAAAAAACATTATGAGAATATAAATACTCTCAAACCAATCAATGAAAATATAAATCTAGACAAATTCTTATCTGATAATATTCTAAAGACCTTATCCCCTGGGAATACTGTTACAATTGACAGACCTTTCACATTTACAGAACTAAAAAATCAAATAAACAACTTAAAAACTAATAAAGCACCAGGGTTAGATGGTTTAATTCCTGAAATATACAAAATCCTTCCTGATAATACCTTAAAAATACTACTAAACACATTTCAGGAAATCAAAACTACTTATAATATCCCACCATCATGGAGATATTCATTAATCTCTCACATACTTAAACCTGATAAAGATTCTACTTCCTGTTCCTCCTATAGGCCCATCTCACTATTAAATATAGATTATAAGATTTTCATGACCATAATATCAAACAGAATCAATTCCATTATACCTAGCCTAATAGAGGAAGATCAGACAGGTTTTATTAAACACAGAAAAGTCCAAGATAATATAATAAGACTTCTGACTCTTACAGATTTAGCTAATAAAAATAAAAATGAATTAACAATAATGAGTCTAGACATAAACAAAGCCTTTGATTCACTGAGTTGGTCCTATCTATTTAAAGCTTTACAACACTATAAATTTTCTCTAAATTTTATAAAATGAATTAGAAACCTTTATGAAGACTCTGTTTCTTTTGTAAAGATAGGCTCTTTCTTATCCCCCTCATTTAAACTTACAAAAGGAATAAAACAAGTTTGCCCTCTTTCCCCTTTAATTTTCACTCTAGCTGTAGAACCACTAGCCAACTATATTAGAAATAATGTTCACATTAAAGGCTATAATTTAAATAGTAACGTATTTCCAAATATTTAGCTATTTGCGGATGATTTGTTACTAATTAGTGGAGACATTGCTACATCTTTAGATCAGCTACTTAACACTTTAGGTTTATTTGAAGGTTTATCTGGACTAAAATGTAATCATAACAAGACCCAGACTTTGTTAATAAATAGAAAGACAACTATGAAAATGAAACGTTATAAATGCTTTAACTGGGGCAATACACAAATTAAATACCTGGGATTTCAAATTAATTACACTCTTAAGAATACAATTACTACAAACTATAAGATCTTAACAAATCTAATTATTAATCTCACAGATAATTGGAACAAACTTTATTTTACTTTTGAGGACAGACTAATGCTAATTAATATGATAGTGTTACCTACAATTCTTTATATAAGTCAGTTTTTAATCATTCCCCCAACCAAGAAAATATTTTAAAAAAATTAGTAATAACTTACTAAAATTTCTGTGGTATCCTCAAAAACCCAGAATATCTTTACAAAGACATGTGGCAAGTTGGGAAGAAGGAGGTATTAGTTTTCCTAATATTGAATATTATGTAAATGCTTCTATTTTTAATATAATCCTTTTATGGTTAAACCCCTCATATAATTCATATTGGAAACTATTACATGAAAAAATGTTATTAAACAATAATAGAATGTTAATTGACCCTCTAACTACAATACTCCAAAATACCTTTATTTGGTCTTTAAAAATACACATACAAGATAAGCAGAAGTTAAAATATTGCTCCTTTATCAGTGTAATAATAGCAAATTTCATGAAAATCACCCAATCTAACCAGTCAATTTAAAGCTTATTAATATTCATTTTTCCTATTGCGTATACTAATGAATGTTTAATATCTTTTGATAAAAATAAAATGCTTGAATTTAAAAATAATGACTTAATATACTGGACCCAATTCTTATCCACTAATGGAATTTATTCATCTAACCATCTAATTACTAGATGCAGCCTACATAATGATAACTGGATAGACATACAAACCTGCAGATAATTTATATATAACAAAACTATATTTTCCTTACAAACCCATGGAAACAACATACCTAAAACACTAGAACTTTTGACTAATATAATTGATGGTTCTTTGAAAGGCACCTCATTTATATCCCTAATATATAAAATCATTATGTCTGATAATAATTTCACGAATGCTTCTTTTTAGGAATACTCCACCAAAATAAATAATGGAGACTTTACTACTAAAACAAGAAATTATTTCTAAAATCAGTACAAAAAACAGCAATTTCTCCTTACTGGAAAATATACACTTGGAAATTCCTCCACATAAGTTATTATACACCTCAAAGAATTGCAAATATGTACAAAACAAATGATATGATATGTTGGAGGTGTAAAGCTACAGAAGCTGACTGGATTCATATGATTGTTGCATGCAATATATTATCCCAATTTTGGAAGAAATTTGAATGTTTCTGTAAGGCCTTATGGAATGATAATTGCGAAATTTCAAGTTTACTCATTTTAATGTACTAGTACCAGAAATCGTATCCAGATCTCAAACACATCTTCTTTGGTCAATACTTGCAGTAGTAAGAAAGGTTGTGACAAAAAAATTGGAAAACTAACTCTCCTATATCTTTCAGAAATGAATTTGTTTATTTAGCCAGGACCTTATGTGAAAAAGAAATATCTAGTTTAAAAATTAATACAAAGTATTTAACACACAAATTAATTGCTTGGGAAAAGTTACAATCATTACTAAAAAGTATTAGATGATTTCCTGAATGTATATAGAAGTATTTCCTTGTTATGAACTTTGTAAATAATTTGTTTCAGTTTTGAGTGCAAATATGTTATATTCTTGTTATAAAAAAAATAAAGAAAACATTTTTGAAAAAAAAAAAAAAGTTAGAGCTGTGAAATGGGAACTGACCAGTGCTAATTTCAGTCTTATTCAAAGTGTGTGTGTGTGTGTGTGTGTGTGTGCGTGTGTGTGTGTGTGTGTGTGTGTGTGTATGCACAAATGTGCATAAGAACATGTGTTTACATGTATTGTGGATCATCTACTTCATCCAAACCCTATAACCATACCATAAAAGTGTGTATTTGTTTTGAATGCATGTCTTTATAGTTATAGCTAAGGTTGCTACCTTTCCCATTACCAGTGGGAAATTCATAGCTTGGATCAAATATCCCATCATCCACGGCATGAAGCAGTAGAACTTTAAAAATCCTGAATTCTATGAAGTGCTGAATCGCTGTGGAAAAGCTGCATTTACTTCCTGCTTTTCCACAGTGATTCACTTTCGTCACCAATCTGGACCTGAAGGCAGAGCTTGTTCCCTATTAGATCCAGGTTTTTAAACTCATGCAGTGACTGGCTGCAGATCACTGGAGGAGCAGTGGCTACAAGAACCCAAAAATTCCAACATCTATAGAGCACTTTCTTATCAGCGCTTCTCTAGTTGCAGAGAGAGGAGGAAGTCTTTCTTGTCCATTTAAACGATCTGTTGTTGTGTGTTCAGCCAGCAAAGCAGAAAACAAAGTCGCCAGAAAGACCAGCAAGGCAAACTGTAGCTAAATAAAGACTGAAGTGTATTTCTCTTAGTATTAAAAGGTAGGAATATTGTATTTTATTTTAATTGTGATTTTTTTAATACTATCCTCAGAAGTAGATGGGGTGTGCTGTGTGTTATTAATGGAATCTACAGTGGCTGTTTTGAGATGGTTTGCAAATATTCATTTTTAAAGTTGAAAATGTATTATATAAGTTTGGGGGGTGTTCAGAGATAAATGTTTCAGGATGGTTTGCTTTTACAGGTGGAATTGTGTGTGTATTTTAATTAGTCATTGTCTTGAGAAGTAAAACATAGTGCTTTCAATAATAGATTAGTAATAGATTTCAATGTGGCTGTGCTGTTGTTGATGTGTCTTATGTGCAGGGTAAATCAGTATTGTTCTAGTATTAATACTTTTTTGTGAGAGTAAATCAGAACTATTATAGTATTAGTACTTTAATTTTTTTTCTTGCCTTGTTTAGATGTGGAGTGGACAGTGGGCACAAAGCTAAATTGGTGGCTGATTTGTTTTAATGTTAATGATTAAAAAGCAGTGTCCATTAATGGGTTGTAAGGGTATTTGTACACTCATACCTATGGTTAATGTAGAGTGTTCAGTCCACCTACTGCATATCTTTAGAATGTTGGAGTGTTTGGAGCATTGGAATGTTTTTATTTATTTTTTCTATTTAGATGACACTTTTACTGCTGCAGGGACATACATCTGCTACCAGTTGTGTTAATGTCAACATTTTAATGGGTACAATGTATTCCCCCATGTTTAGCTGTGGGATCTACTGCACCATTATGTTAATAACCATTCTATGTTAATGTTGTGTAATGGTGTGCATAAGTGCTTATCTAGTAAGGCTTCACTTTTACTGTTATAGCTGCATAATTTAAATGGTTTGTAAAGGGGGACTTAAGTGTGCTATAACTTCACGCTGTCATAGCCATAAATGCATCATCTCCTTCGCCACTCCCATGGTGATGTCATGTGCCTAGCCACATCCTCTACCCATGATCACACATGATGTCATACACTGGACATATCTCATGTGTCCCACTTTGGTCCGCTGAAAAGGCAGCAACCCTGGTTATGAAGCACTGTTTTACTTTGCCTGAGCTTTCTGGTTCAAGTCACATTTCAAAAACAATCATTTCTAGCATTTGCTTTTGTTCAATGATTCTGAGCTGAATTTAAGTCAATTTCTCCATTTGTTTTTGTTAACAAGGCACAACATGCATCAGAATAGTAAATCAATAGATACTGGCATCAGCAGACTAAATCAATGGTTCATAGCAATACAGAAACAATAGGGTTCTTCAGTATGCACTTAAATAAAAGGCCTAACATAAACATAAAGTGATCCTTCATGTCACAAAGACTCGGTAACAACACAGATGGTTATGATCAGGTCTCCAATCATAAATACAGAGCAGCACAGCGATACAGCAGATAGCATTTTCACCTCCAAGCAACAGGTTCCTTGGTTCGATTTTCAGCTGGGGTGCCGTCTGTGCAGTGTCTGCATGCCCACCCTGTATTCATGTGGGTTTCCACTTGATGCCCCAGTTTCCTCCAACATTCTAAAGATATGCAGTAGGTGGAGTGAACACTCTACATTAGCCATAGGTATGAACGTGCAGGTGTGTGGTGTGGGAGAACTACCACAACAGAGCTAGCCACCTGGTGGTACAAACCTTAGCTCTAGTTGATTGTCGCTGTTGAAATGACCCCCCCCAACCCCATAAGCAAAAATGAGAAAAGGGGTTGTGGATCAATGGATGGATACTCAAGCTCACCTTTAAGAAGGAATACAATCTGAAACATTCATATTTTAAAGAAAATTATATTAATTCTAATAAGGGTCTGACAACTTTGTCTACCACTCCATGATATAACTGTCAGTTCTGCAACTGCTAGTAAGGAATTACTGTTTTTTTTAAACGCTATGCAATATGTACACCTTTGAATACTGTTATATCTTATATATACTGAATATCTTGCTACTTGCAAAACATGTTTTTGCTTTTATATAGGAGAAAACCAATAGGATTTTAAAGGAACTTGTCTCTGAACAAGTCTCAGATATACAAATAATGGTTATCACTAATATTCTTGTTAAACATATATTACATGCTAATGTTCCTCTTAATTTTAATTCCAGAATAGGTGGAGCCATGATTTTATATAGAGAGCATGCTGAATATAAACTGATCTGCTATTTGAGACCAGGTTTCTCCAGGTTTAAATAGCAAAGTGACTATTAAGCTTGTGCAGAAGTTAAAATGCTTATTGGTATGATATTGATTAGGGTACTTTTGTGCTTGGTTGTTTTAAGCTGATTAAGTTATTTAAACTGTTTGCAATGGCATACATTATTTTCTATTGATATTTTTCTTCTTTATTAAGTATTGGGAGAGCTCATTTTTTGAAATTATTGTTTATTTTGGGTGAACAATTTGGCTCCCACTTCCATTTCAGTTGTGCTCTGACAATGTTACTGTGCAACTCAGTTGTCATGGAGACAAGTCAATGATCACTATAGTATCTTTCTGCCAGGATTTTTACATAATACATAAGATGACATATCACAAATTGATGTGAAGCAAAAATATTGAAAACGTTCAACTTATGAACCTTTGGTACATTTGTTAAGTATAACCTTGAACTTTGAGAATCTTAAATGGAAACTTAAAATACAATCATTTCTTTGTATTACATCATAAAACGAAATGGAGAGAGTACAATTAGCTACAGCCATCTCATCTCCATCCTCCTATACATCTTGGTGTCCCACAAGGATCTAGCCTTGCTTGTCTTCTTTTCTCCTCTGGATACTTCTCTTCTCTGACTACTTCTATGTCCAGATGAAAAGGTGATTTTCAGAAATACAAAGAATTCTAAGATGGTCTTTCACCCCTTCTAAGTGTCTCAGCAGAATTAAACACCTTCTTAACCCAAATAAACAAATTCTGTGATATCTGACACCCAGCGGAAACTCTCTGAATGCTCCAAAACAATGGAAATCATGGAAATGGGCACTCATCCAATTGAGGCCACTCCTGCTTCCAAATATCCATAGGTTCATAGGTTCGTAGGTTCATAGGTTCGTTCTAGGCTATCTGCCCTAGGGCATTTATAAGCCTAGCCAGAGTGTGTGTGGCTTTCACCACCCCTTAGGATGAGAATACTACTCCCATTTAGGGTTTAGTTTGCTGTGCCTCTGTCTAGTAGTGACACAGAGATGACCCCCGGGGTAAACCTATGATCTCCCATCCACTCGTCAAGATTTCTCTTGAATAGAGTTAGTGAGGGGCTCTGCCTAACATGGATTGGGATTCTGTTCCAGACTGTAGGGAGCCTCTGGGTTATGAATCTGTCCCTCCAGCATGTCCTGTTTATTTCTGTGTTGAGGTTTAAGTCTCTTGCTCTCGTGGCTCTGATGGATTTGGATTTTCTGAGATGGAGCATGTCCATTAATTCCGGATTGGACATGGCCTTGTACATCAGGCACAGGTCACCTCTGAGTAGGCGGTATGCGACTGAATAGAGCTGGAGTTTTTTCAGTCGGGCAGCATATGACATATGTTTAAGACCCTTTATCCTCTTGGTGAGGAACTTTTGGGGTCTTTCCAACTGCTGCAGGTGTCGGGTAAGATACATTCCAAATGGGGCATTGTACTCAATCATTGGCCTGATAAGAGAAGAGTACAGGGGCACAATGACCTCTCTTGATCTAGATGTGAAACCCTTCATGATAAGGTGGGCAATATAGAAGGTCTTCCTATCCACTTTGGCAATGTGAGTGTCAAATGAGAGGTTACTATCAACCTGGGTCCCTGATTACCTCTTCCGTACTTAATGGATTACCATCTATGTGGTAATTTATGGGTACCTTGTTTTTCCCAAAGGGTATGACTATACATTTTTTGGCGTTCAGCTTAAGGCCATGGCTCTGGCACCAATTATCCATTTCTATGAGGCCTCTCTGAAGGATGTTTGTGTCCGCTGGAGTATCAATTATGGCGCCCAGTTTGCAGTCATCTGCGAACTTTGTCAGCCACAATCCTCCTATGTTTGCCTGTACCTCGGAAAAATAAATGCCGAACAAGAGGGGTCCCAGGACTGAGCCCTGTGGGACACTGCTTGTGACTGGCTTGGAGTCTGACATAGCTCCAGCATCTCTGACCCTGTGGGTTCTGTCCTTGAGCCAGTCTGCAACCCATCTCGTGACATATGGGTTTACATTTAAGCTGGTGAGTTTGTCTATGATGCCCGAGTGGGGTATTGTGTCAAAGGCTTTTGCAAGGTCAAGGGAGGCTGTGTGAACTGCCTTACCCTCATCAATGGCCTTAGTGACTGTTTCAAAAAAGTCGACCAAGTTGAAAAGGCAGGATCTGCCCTTGACAAAGCCAAATTGGGTAGGATCCAATGTCTGTAGTCAGGAATCTAGGAACATATGTAGACAGCAATCTGTTCTTTGACAAACGTGTGACCAAATTAGGAAGAAAATCATTTTATGTCAACAAACTTGTAAGTAAGGGCATGGCATCCAGGTCCAAAGAGGTCATAGCGCTGCTTTAGTTGGCCTTTATTAGACCCATCATTGAGTATAATGCCCTCTTTGGCATGTACCTGACCAGATATACAGTGGATATAAAAACTGTACACACCCCTGTTAAAATGCCAGGTTTTTGTGATATAAAAAAATGAGACCACAATAAATCATTTCAAAAAATTTCCCACCTTTAATGTGACCCATAACCTGTACAATTCAATTGAAAAACAAACAAATCTGTTAAAGGAAAAAATATATAAAATAAAAAACATACATTATGCTGGTTGCATAAGTGTGCACATCCTTAAACTAATATTTTGTTGAAGCACCTTTCGATTTAATTACAGCATTCAGTCTTCTTGGGTAAGAGTCTATCAGCATGGCACATCTTGACTTGGCAATATTTGCACACTCTTCATTGCAAAAGCACTCCAAATCTGTTAGATTATGAGGACATCTCTTGTGCTTAGCCCTCTTCAGGTCACCCCACAGATTTTCTATTAGATTTATGTCTGGGCTCTGGCTGGGCCATTCCAAAACTTTAATTTTCTTCTGGTGAAGCCATTCATTTGTTGATTTGGATCTATACTTGGGTCATTGTCATGTTGAAAGGTGAAATTCCTCTTCATCTTCAGCTTTGTAGCAGATGCCTGAAGGTTTTGGGCAAAATGTGACTGGTATTTGGAACTGTTCATAATTCCCTCCACCTTGACTAAAGCTCCAGTTCCAGCTGAAGAAAAGCAACCCCAAAGCATGATACTGCCACCACCATGCTTCACCATGGGGATGGTGTTCTTTTGGTGATGCAAAGTGTTGGTTTTGTGCCAAACGTACCTTTTGGAATTGTGGCCAAAAGGTTCAACCTTGGTCTCATCAGACCATAACACATTTTCCCACATGCTTGCTGGAGACTTGATGTATTGTTTTGCAAATTTTAGCTGGGCCTGGATGTTTTTCTATGCAAGAAAAGGCTTCTGTCTTGCAACCTTACCCTACAGCCCAGACATATGGAGAATACGGGAGATTGTTGTCACATGTAGTACACAACCAGTACTTGCCAGAAATTCCTGCAGATCCTTCAGTGTTGCTGTAGGTCTTTTGACAGCCAGTTTTTGTCTTGTCTTTTCATCAATTTTGGAGGGACGTCCAGTTCTTTGCAATGTTACTCTTGTCCCATATTTTCTCCACTTTTTGATAACTGTCTTCACTGTGTGGTATATCCAATGCTGTGGAAATGTTTTTGTATCCTTCTCCTGACTGATACCTTTCAACAATGAGATCCATTTGATGCTTTGTAAGCTCTCTGCAAACCATGGCATTTGCTGTAGCAGGCAACTGAGTAAATGTCAGGAAAATCCTACTAGGACAGCTGAACTTTATTTGGGGTTAATCAGAGTCTCTTTAGTTGATGGCAGGTGTGTATCCAAGAAGACTGAATGCTGTAATTAAATCAAAAGGTGCTTCAACAAAGTATTAGTTTAAGGGTGTGCACACTTATGCAACCAGCTTATTGAACGTTTTTTATTTTTTTTATTTTTTCCCCTAACAGATTTGTTTGTTTTTCAATTGAATTGTAAAGGTTGTACTTTTTGCTCCAATATTAGGATCTGATGAAACATCTGTTCCATTGACTACTGTTAGGGCTAAAGATGACCCTGTTTCTGGTTCTGCTTTGTTTTTAACTTATGACTGCGAGAATGGTTTAGTCAGGAACATTACAGACCAAGAATGGAACAAATTTGCCAGATTGTCTGATTTGGATATCCTTTTCAAACAACCCTTGAAATACATATATAAAAAGGGTAGAAACATAAAAAACATTTTTGAAGGAACATCAAAATAAGGTTTTAAGGATGATTATTTCAACAAAAAAAGAGGCACATTTAAATGTGGAAGATGTAGCCAGTATAGGTTTGTACACAATGGAGAGGATTTTTACTTGACAAGCAGGGAAACACACATCAGAAAGTACAGTTTTGTACCTACCATAAATGTAGATGTTCGAGTGCTAATACAGCTGCAGTCATAACAGATGGGTTGTACTGCCGTCAGGCGGGTCCTCGGTCGGCCGAATTCCAAAGTCTAGGTCCAGCGTCGGTTGTCGTCGCTTCTTCCCTGACGTCAGTGCGACAGGGGTATAAAAGAACTAGCCAATGCCATTTTCTTCAGTTTTTCTTGCCACAGATGTCAGGTGCCCCCAGAAGGAAGGCAATACATAAAATTTTGTGTAATAAAGCAATGCCATATAATCAAAATACAGTAGTGCAAGCAAATACACCATTAATGAATACCCCAATCAGGTTGTATGAGGAGGTGTTAGCCAATAGGCCTGTCCCAAGAGGGGAAGGAGGGAGGGAAACCTGGACTGCAGCTGTATTAGCACTCGAACATCTACATTTATGGTAGGTACAAAACTGTACTATGTTCATCGTGCATACAGCTGCAGTCATAACAGATGGGTAGAATCCCAAAGCTAAGAAAGGGGTGGTAGGCACTAGGTGGAACTAGGAGGAACCAGGATGCCCTGCAAGACTGCAGTGGCAAAGCCTGCTCTAGTTTTGGAGTATAATGGTAGGTGGTAGTGCTTGGAGAAGGTATGCACAGAACTCCAAGTGGCTGCTTCCAAAATATCTTTGGTAGGAACTCCTCTGAGGAAAGCTGCAGAGGTAGCTGTGGCCCTTGTGGAGTGAGATCTGATGCCTGCAGGTACAGCTTTGCCATGAAAAGAGTAACAAAAGCGTATGCAGTGGGCTATCCATTTTGAGATTGTCTGTTTGGAAATTGGCTTCCCTTGAGCTCCTATAGCATAGGACACAAAGAGCTGTTCTGATTTTCTGAAAGGCTTTGTTCTGTCCAAATAATAACGCAGTTGTCTGTGGATGTCCAAGGAATGTAGTAATCTTTTCCCTTTGTTTTGGGGATTAGGATAAAAGGTAGGTAAGTGTATAGCCTGATTCAAAGCTACCCTGGATACCACTTTTGGCATAAAGGAGGGGTTGGTTCGTAAGGAAACTCTGTCCTGATGGAAGATGATAAAAGGCTGCACAGCCGTGAGGGCTTGTAGTTCCGATACCCTATGAGCTGAGGTAATAGCCAGAAGGAAAGCTGTTTTCCAGGACAAATATTGCAAATCTGTTGAGGCAGCTGGCTCAAAAGGAGGCAAGGTCAGATTTTCTAGAATGAAATTGAGATCCCAAGCAGGTATTGGTTGTTTCCTTGGGGGTTTCATATTCTTAGCCCCTCTGAGGAACTGTCTTAAGAGGGGGTGAGAGAATAAAGGTGGATCAGTGTTGTATTCTGCAGAAATGGCTGAGGCATGGATTTTGATGGAGGAGAATGAAAGTCCACTGCTTAGCAGCTCAGCTAGATACTGTAATATTTGAGGTAAATTCAGTTTTCCAGGATTCAGGCCCTTTTTCTCATTCCAGGCACAAAACCGTTTCTATTTTGTGGAGTAAGCTTTTCTAGTAGACGGCCTTCTGGCCTCCATGATGACATCCTGCACCTCCTTAGAGAGTAGGGTCTGTTGTGATGTTAAAGAATCTTCCATGCGGCCAGATTGAGTGTTTTCAGCTGACTGTGAAGAGTTTTGAAGCTGTGCTGAGTCAGAAGAAGAGGCATTAGAGGCAGGGTCCATGGTGGGGAATGCGTCAGGCTCCTCAGGAGTGGGTACCAGTGTTGTCTTGGCCAGTCTGGAGCAATGAGAATCATCTTTGGTCTGTCTGCTCTGGCTTTTAATAGAACTTTGGGCAGCAGAGGAAGAGGTGGGAAGGCATAAACTGTCATTGTTGTCCAACTGAAAGAGAGAGCGTCCACTCTCCAGGCCTTTGGATGAAAAATCCTTGAGCAGAATTTTGTCAATTGGTGTTTTTTGTGGGAGGCAAAGAGATATATGTCTGGCCTTCCCCATGCTTGAATTATCTCTGTAAAAACTTAAGGATGCAACTTCCATTCGTGTGGATCTGTCATATTTCTGCTTAGGTTGTCTGCCAGCGTGTTTTCCTTGCCTGGCAAGTACTGTGCTTGAAGTTCGATTTGTAAGTCCAGAGCCATGTTCCAAAGTGACATGGCGAGCCTGCATAGGGGGTATGAATGGGTTCCTCCCTGTTTGTTTATGTACCACATTACTGTGGTGTTGTCTGTCCTTATCAATAGTTGACCTGGATGCAGTAGGTCTTTGAAAGCTATAATAGCATTTATTACTGCTAGCATTTCCTTTTGGTTGATGTGAAGGTGCTTTTCTTTTTGGGACCATTTGCCCTGAATGCACCGATCTGTCATGTGCGCCCCCCAGGCGTAGCCTGAGGCATCTGTTGTGATGACTTGATTTGCTTGAGGCTTGCTGAATGGGAGACCTGTGTTTGTTTGGCATGCTTGAGCCCACCACAGAAATTCCTTTTGAAGACATGGAATTAGTGGTATTATTGTTTCCAAACTGTGGCTGTGTTGAGACCATAGGTTTTTCAGGTACCATTGAAGTTTCCTCATATGCAGCTTTGCACATGGGATTAGTAGGATGCAAGATGCCATGAATCCCAGAGCCTGCAGGATTTTCCTTGCAGTCAGCCTGGTGAAATTTTCTAGTGTTCTGAAGTATTGAGTTAGTTGCCCCTGCTTCTCTGGCGTGAGGTAGGCCATCTGGGTGTTTGTGTCCAAGTTGGCACCCAGGAAAATTATTTTCCGAGAGGGTATTAGCCTTGATTTCTTTTTGTTGACTGTGTATCCCAGAGAATTCAACAACATTATTACATAAGCCAGATGTTTCAGAAGTATGTGCTTGCTGTCCACTTGGATCAGGCAGTCGTCCAAATAGGGGTATATTTGTATCCCTTGAAGTCTGCAGTAGGCAATTACTGATGCCAGGCATTTCGTGAATACTCTGGGTGCAGTAGATAAGCCAAAAGGCAATGCAGAGAATTGATAATGGGTTGAACCTGCAAGAAATCTGAGGTATCTTCTGCAATTTTGTCTGATTGGGACATGCAGGTATGCCTCCTTGAGGTCCAATGTTACCAGCCAAGACTCCTTACCCAGCATGGGAAGAAGCTGCTGTAAAGTGAGCATCTTGAATTTTGGTATGAGTAAAAATGTGTTTAGGATGGATAGGTCCAAAATAGGTCTCCAATCTTTTCCCTTCCTTGGTACCAGGAATAGTCTGGAATAAAAACCTTGACCTTGTTCGTGAGCAGATACCTCTTGAATAGCTTTCATGTCCATGAGATCTGAAATTTGTCTTTCTGCCTCTGCCCTTTGATTGTGTGGCAGGTTTGGCATGCCTCTCATTTTTGGAAGGATGTGAAAATGGAATCTGTAGCCTCTGTTTATAATGTCCAGGATCCATTTGTCTTTTGTGACAATATGCCAGTTTTTTGAAAATAATGCCAGTTTTCCGCCTAAGGGTGCTGCCATTTGAGCCTTGCTTGGCATGCAAAGGGGAAAGTCATTGGGCTTGCTTTCTGAATGGCTGTGAACTATCCTCACCACCTCTTTGTGTAGGAGCTTGCCATTGTCTGCCTCTAAACGATCCTTGAGATTGCCCTCTGCCCCTCGGGCGCCTGTATCTACCTCTTTGGGGTCTGTCCGTGGCTGGAAAAGACCAATTTTTGGAAGGCCAATTTCTACTGAAATGTGGAGGTTGTACCTGTAGAAAATCTTTCACTGTTTGCATTGATTTAGCCTTTTCCTCCATTTTCTTTAATACCTCCTCAGCATTAACACTGAATAATACATCCTTATGAAGAGGGGCATCTAGTAATTTAGCTTTGACATGATCTGGTAAGGTTTGTTCCTTGAGCCAGGCATGTCTACGTATCACTGATCCTGTAACAGCAGCTCTACATGAGGCCTCTAGAGCATCAAAACCACATTGCAAGGTATGTTTACCCACTTGTTCTGCACTATGCATCAAATCCTGCAACTCCTTCAAGTCTGGTTGTTCAGGTTGTGACATTTTACTTCTCAATTGTGCTAACAGAAACTGTTGGTACTTTAGCATATGGAACTGGCAGTTTAATGCCCTCATGGTTAAGGTGGCCGAGGTATATACCTTTTTCCCCACCTTTCTAAGGATCTGGAATCTCTCTCGGAAGGTAATGGATTTTTAGCAGTGGAGGCCTTAATTCCCTTGGGGCCCTGTGAGATAGTTTCTGGGTCAGCCGCATGGCTTTTGTATAAAAATTGATGTGAGTTAGGAACCCGGTAGTACATGTCAGGCTTGACTGGGGCTGGAGGTAAAGAATCCGGGTTAAGGCAGGCCTCCGAGTACACATCATCTAGTATGTCCAAGACAGGAGGTATAGCCAGAGGCCTGTGCTGAGGTAACAAGAGAAAATCCCTAAGCCTTTTCTTGGAATCTGAGTACTCTTGGCCTTCCCAGTGGAAGTGTTCCCTTAAGGTATGCAAGGTTTCCCCAAATGAGTAATCCTCTGGAGGGGAGACAGAGGGAATGGACTCCTCTGCATCAGAATCTTCAAAAGGGGAGTAAGAATGTTCCTGTTCATCAGAGTGCTCTGATATAATGGAGGCCTGGTCAGAGGAGGGGGTTTCTTCCTCCACTCTGGGCCTTTTGTCGGGGGGGGGGTTGAGAACCCCTGATAAGAGTAATTAAATCCTCAGCCATTTTAAGCATCTGTTTTTTAGGCATGGGGCCTGGAGATGGGCCCTGTGTAGCTTGTCTCTTAGAATGCATGGCTGCTTTAGACTTAGTGAAAGCCTTGATGGAAAAAGAAGAGGAAGGTCTGAAGATACCTTGAGAGGAGGCAGACCTGTCTACATTTTGAGATTCACCACCAAGAGTGGCTTTGGTATCTGTAATCGGGGTGTGGGCCGAGGAGCCTGCGACCTCGGGCACAGAAGACACCGCCAATGAAGTGTCGTCGGTAGTCAGGGGCTGCGTAGGTGCCTTGTTGAGAACCGGACCACCTGTAGTTGGCTTTGGCGTGGTGTCGGTAGAGGCCGCGGACCTCGTGTGTCAGTCCTTATCTTTGCGTTTTTTTAG
The DNA here is from genome assembly GCF_019279795.1 of Protopterus annectens. Lineage (NCBI taxonomy): Eukaryota > Metazoa > Chordata > Ceratodontiformes > Protopteridae > Protopterus > Protopterus annectens. The sequence goes on from NC_056740.1 coordinate 7,364,020, forward strand.
ACAAAACTGGAGTCGGAGTATCCGACGACATAATATAGTTAAATTTTTTGCCAAAATAATGCTGGGCGAACTCCGCCTGACGCTTAATGGTGCGTTTATTGAATGTAGCACAAAAACGACAGACCGAGACGTCGTGGTCTGGGCCTAAGCAAGGAATACAGAGGGAATGAAAATCCTTATGCGGTATTTGCTTCCCACATGAAATACAATTATTAACTTTGTCTGACATCGGTCTGAGGCAAGAAAAGTTTCCAACGGGTACTTAGCTTTCAAGAAGACTTCGGTTGCAAAATTTTTGTAATTTCAGGAGCTGGCCGACCGGCACTTGCGAACTGCTTCTGCTTCAGGCACCGCACGGCAAGAAAGACTGAAGAAAATGGCGTTGGCTGGTTCTTTTATACCCCTGTCGCACTGACGTCAGGGAAGAAGCGACGACAACCGATGCCGGACCTAGACTTTGGAATTCGGCCGACCGAGGACCCGCCTGACGGTAGGACAACCCATCTGTTATGACTGCAGCTGTATGCACGATGAACATCTAGGGGATACGCCAATTGTGAAACAAGTGGTTTAGTCTATATGGCAACATGTGGACAATGTAGTTCGTTTTACGTAGGCAAGACTGAGAGAAAGCTTAAACAAAGGATTTATGAACATGATTACAACATTAGAAAAAACAATGAGATCAGAGCCCTATACAAGCACTCTCAGAACTGTGCAAATGCCAATTTTAAATTTTTTGTAATCGAAGTAGTTCATTTTGACCCAAGGGGTGATCCCTGGGAGACTAGGCTTGAGTACAGGGAATTATATTGGCAGCTAATTCTAGAAGCCACTAAGAGCCCTGGTTTAAACAATATGGTCTCATTGAAACCTGTACTCAAGCTTAGAGCAGCTAAACTATAAATATTTAAAGTTTATTTTGCCCTGCATTTGCCTTTATTATTACTTTATTATATATCCAAAGTGGAAATAATCTTTTAACATGAGAGTATTTTAACTATGTATTTATTTAATACATTTTAAATATATATTTTAATTTACATGTTGGTTAGTCTCATATTGAGGGGGTTATATATATTATAGTATTCTAAACACACATATTCTATTTGGCAATACATCTATTCCTGTTTTTTATCTTTTAGTATTTTTAAAACTGCTTTTGATAAGATTGATTCATTAATTTATTCAATGCTCAAGCTCATTTGATTGGTTGTTAGAGAATTTAAAATAATCTCGTTTGCAGTGGTTTTCACATCTGATGAAGTTTTTTGGACGAAAACATGTGGATAATACAAAAATGTTAATGAGATGTGGATTCCAGTGCTTTTTCTTCATTTCATTATGATATAATTAATAGTGGCAAATTAATAGCAATTGCTGATTTCATGGTAATAGGAATACCTGGTCACTGTTAGGGATATAATTGTACCATAACTATGTCAAATCACTTAACTTTAATCAATTCCCTGAATTTGAAAATTTTGAAATTGCATTTAGCAATAAAGAAAAGTATTATTAACCTACATAAACTTTTTAACTCACTGAAACTATTTAGTGCCTTCATAACCTTACAACCGCTGCATCTTAACCAAACTTAAAACTGAATAACTCGTTGCTTAATCTTAATAACTTTCCCCTCTTAAAGATGAAGCGTATATGTGACTTCTTACCTCTATGAGACAAATCTATCACAGAGTGGAGATCATCTTTAAACCTCCCTAGGAGTCATGCCATCATACTGAGTCAAATTAGGGAACTGTGCTCTATTTTTCTAGATAACCCCAACATAAGCAGTAAAGACATACACATCTTTTAATTTGGAAATAAATGTCAATTAGGAAAAAATGATTTCAAACTCATATAAGTTAATAATATCTCTTAGATATTAAAATGAAATACTATTTTCCAAATACTGGTCCACTTTAAATCCATTCATTTCCAAAAATCACATATAACAGTCTATCCAGTTAACCTCTAAAACACTTCTTTTCAAAAAAAACTTAATTACACACAACTTATGACTGTCAATAATGCTTATCATACTCTTGCTATTCAAAAGAAAATTAACCCTTCATGTTTCCACTTCTGTCTTTATTGCGAGTCACAAACAGCAGATCTTTTCCATATTTTCTGGAGCTGTAAACATTCGTATAAACTTTAGCATTCCCTAAAAGTCAGACTTCAAAAGATAAGTTATGAAAAATCCAATTACCATTCTTCACATACCTCCACAGGGGTTAAATAAACTTCAAACTCATGTTTTAGTTACTCTTTTTTCTCTGATTAAATTTTATATTACATTGAATTGGACAGATAGATCTTCAGTTATGTGGAATGGGTTTTGGCAGATGGCAATTAAATGCTCACAAAGCTTTAAAATTTAGTCAAAACGCTGATCTGCATTTTACTGAATTTTGAGGCATACTATTAGATCACATTTTGATATGATTCCCTTTGCTTCGATTTTTGCATGTATACAACAAATATAAAAATCTAGGATCACCATTTTCTCTCACTTTTCCTTCTCACTTCCAGCTTTGCATTGGTAGGGCCTAAATGTATTTCTTTTTTATATTTTCCTTTCTCCTTAAGGTTCAAATGCAGAAATGTAATTATTTTATCTTAGGTAAACAGCACTGATGTAAATAGCATTGTATATAGCTTGAGAGGTAACGATGTATTAATGTAACCTTAATAGATTTGTTATCTATACTTCAGTTTCTTTTATTATGGTTTTTGCAATTATATGATTGTACTTGTTTTACGAATGTCTGTTGTGCTGACTAAGCTCAATTCAATAAAGATTTTTGGAAAAGAAATAGTGTAAAGACATTTTAGCTTGTTTTTTTGAGAAATTGTATCATATGCATGACATACTTTATAAACATAGCTCTCAACTAATCAAGGACTAATTTCACTAGAATCAGACAAATCCAGAAAAAAAATCAGGGAAAATCATGGACAGTTTTAATATATTAGGAGTACAGACTTGAGACATTGACAGAATAAGAGAATTTGAATTAATGTACATTTTCTGAAGTAAAAGAATATAATTCTTAATTATTGTCATAATTTATTAATTATAATTCACCACCTTTCCGCCAAAAGTCACCAGTTTTAGAAGGGATGAAGAGGGACAGAGCTAAAAATTGAGTCAAAATCAGGGATGTTTCTGAAAATTAGGGACACTTGAGAGATATGCTTATAAAATCAATTTCTGTGCTTGCTCTATCATTGCGACTGTAAAGTTGTAACTGTGGAAAGAATTCTGGAAAACTTTAATTAGTTTAAGTAAGCTATATATTTCCAGTTGTTTGGTTGGGTCAGGAAACCAGTTTGTGAGCAGTTTTATTTGAAGGCTCTTTTTAACTTGGGCTTCAGGCAGCATTATCAGAACAATATTTTTTTCTATTTTAACTATGCAGGTTTCAGTACTTAGAATGGTCATTTTCTAAATAAATGTACATAAAAAATACACTGCACTATGGCATAACACCGAGTATGTTCTGGGAGAAAGTCAAAAATGATAATAAAGGAAAGCTCCTTCCACATATTATACAGTAATACATATGACTCTGATGGTCTGCCTAGTTTTAAAAGTCAAGTTCAGAACAAGAACTTATAAGAACTTTCTGAGCCTTATGCAAAGTAACACTGAGTGAAATCCTGAGGAAGCAGAAACATGAAATACACGTATTGTTTACTTTGTGGAAGGAAAATGTACCAAGTTTAACTTATTTAGAAAGTTGTAAGTGGAAGATTTATTTATTTTATTTTATTTTATTATATGTATGATGCTACAATTGTTCCTTGTTGAAGAGTAAAGCTGTTACAATTTAATGAAAAAACTAATGAAATAGTGACGGCCTGTGTATGTGCTTGCATAACAAACTGAAATAAACTAATATTCTGCAGTAGTTAAGGGAAGAAATCAGTGATGAACTGGTACAATTCTTAAGTTTTGCTACCCAGGCACAGAGTTTTGGGTCCTTCAATCTCTGTCTGACTACAAAGAGACTCTGGACAAGTCATTTAGCTACATGATGCTCCTGGGTCACCCGTGAAAAGGGGCACTTGTATCCAGTGGACTTATCCACTTAATTATTAAAGAAACAAGACTATGTAACATTTCTGATTGTTGCAAAAGACTTGTTTAAATACACCATCAATTGTTTCCTAGAAGGTTAAGTGTGTGACCATGCTAATATCCAGAGACAAGGTAACAGCCTTCTCATAGTATATGCTTATGTATATATATGTGTATGAGAATGTGTATGTGTATTTGTAAGTGTATGTGTTTGTGTATGTGTATGACTATGTATATGTGTTTGTGTACGTCTTGTGTATGTGTGTGTGGTACGGCTAGATAGGGAAATGTACATATGGCTTACCTTCATTTGAGCGACAAAACTGAATGTAGATACCCAAAAGGTAAACTATATTATCCCAAAAATGAAAACAGTGACATCCTACTGCACATCCACCAAGAAGCAACCTCAGCTCATGCAAATGAAATTAAAAATAAATATTAAAAACATCACTTTTTGCAGGGTGCAAACCCACCTGCTAATTATATATTTGCTAACTCTGAGATTGCACATCCCTGGAGCAGGGATGTCAGGAGGCATACACACTTCTTTAGAAGAGGGGGATAGCTTTTTTAATTTAAAAAAATTACATATTTTTCTTTTTTAAACAGCGTTGGCTCCTTTAAGTATGCTGACTCCTCAAACCAGCCAGTCGGAATTGAGCTCACATCATCGCGTCATGTCCGGCTGGCTGGCTGCGATTGGGAAATGTGCATAGCTTGAATGTATTGGATTATGGTGGAGGCAGCTGCATAATCATTATGGTTGTAGTGAGTGGAAGGGCAAAGCAGTCGTGAATGGATTATCATTGTGGTGATCACAAATGGATGGTGATCATGAAGGCAATCAGGTGAGCAGTTTATCAGGTCATTGTGGTGAAGGCAATCAGGTGAATGGATTATCAGGTAAGGTGTGTATGTAAATGCCCCCTACATAAAACACCTGCTGGCTATAGGTGCTCAGGCTCAAACCCTGTACCTTTGCTTCAGGGTAAGAAGAGCCTAAAGTCCCTAACCACCACCATTTCTGAACTTCGTTCAGATTTGTTTTTCTAACAGTTGTGAGCTATGGTGAGAAGTGAGAACTGAAGTTGCATTTCCCCCATTATTGTTTTTGTTGTTTGTCCAGGTTTTTTGTGCTAAGGTGTGAAGTGAGAACTAAATTTGTATTCCCTCATTATTGGCTTTGTTTGTCCAGGTTTTTTTGTGCTAAGAGGTTGAGAGCTATCTAAATGATAGCTATTAAGTTTCAGTCTCCTATTTTTCTACTGATTTAGCATAGTGGTATGTTGCATTGACTGTAATGAATATGGTTCTGGGTTAAAGACATGCATGGTGGTAACACAGCATTTTATTCTAGCAACTTTCCAAAATTATGCAAGCAATGTTTAAAATGTATCCCTGGTTTTTGTCCCCCCCCACCCAATAAATGTTGGCTTTTTCCAGATTTCTTGTACTGCAAAGTTCAGAAATACAGCTGAGTGTCGAGTACATTTTACAAGGAGTTAAGAGCTGCAGGGGAACTAAAGTTTAGTGCTACTTATGCTAAGTCTGCTTGTACTGTTAATAGAACAACAGGTAGTTTACTTGCTTTTGATGCAGAAGGCTGTGGGTTCTTCTCTCACAGTAAATAAATACATTGCTGATACTGTACTGTGTTGTAAAGGGGGGTGGATGCTGTAGTCCTTTTTGGTGAAGATATCTAATAGTAACTATGAACCTGTTATGAACCTGTTATCAATGTACAAACAAATGAACTGGTAAAATCCACAAAAAAACAAAATGACGAGCAGGAACACGATAAGAGATAGCTTGAAATAGATGAATGATTTTATTAAATCCCAATAAAATGTAAGCGCTTTCAGCCAGAGCAATCTCCAGCCTTCATCAGACAAACAGCGTAAAAGTGTGTGTCAAGACCTTAAATAATGTTAAACAGTTTACTATACCAATCAGGATAAAATGCATTTCCTGATAAGCTGTTACCACAGAAACATTAAAGCAGAAATGCATTTATAAGATAAGTGACAAATTATTTAAGTCAGATGTAAAAATAATAATAATTAAACTTGATTTTTAAGCAATTTAATGTGTACTCTATGTAAAAATCTATATACATTATTTACAATTTATAAAATAAACAAACAAATACAAAATATTACTTAAAAAATGTGCTACTGAATAAATTGATGTTACCCTTTGAATGAATGCAGGTAAAAACAGATTCTCACTAAAACATTCATACATTGTTCTAGATGTTAGTAGCGACCCATGTCATTCATGAAACTCAAAGAGTGTTGGTTGTGAAATAACCTAGTTGTAACTCAATTGGTTATGTCATCTATTATATGATAACCACTTGAGCACACATTTTATAGAAAGGTTATCATTTATACCTGGTATAAGATGTGCCCTAGTCCGAATCTGCCACATGAGTTCGTCAATCTCTAATTTAATTTGGCAGGGGCCTCCTCTAATTTCAGGAATCCTTTGCTGCACAATAACGAAATTAAAAGTGTGGCCTATGCGTTCTATAGTGTGCTTAGCTAATGCATTATTTACATCCTGCCTGCTTACAGCATACATGTGTTCGTAGATCCTAGTCCTAAATCTACGCTCCGTCTTACCAATGTAAAAAGCTTCACATTGGTTACAGAGAGCGGCATAGACCACTGATTTGGACTCACAGTTGAAAAAATTATTAACCTTATAAGTTCTGTTATTGATGGTAAATTGTGTCCCTACCTTGATAAACTTACATTGAGCACATGCACCACATTTGTGCATGCCATGTGGTCGATTTGAAGTAGACCTGTTAGATGGTCTTTCTAAAATAGTTTTAAGGTTTTGGCCCCTCCTGTAAGTTAGTTTAGGTCTTATACCCAAAATATTTGAAAGGGTATTATCATGATTGATAACATCCCAATTTTTATTCATGATTTCCCTAATTTTTTGAAAATCCAAGGAAAAAGTATGTATAAAGGACACACTATAATTAACATTTTCCGAGTAATTGTTACCAAGGGTGCCTGACAACATTGGAGTATCAATTGTTCTGACATTCACCTCTGTTGTAATACTGGTAGAAAGTAGTGGGATGAAATAACCTTCCCTACGTTTATTAGATACTTCCAAAATGATGTTGTTAACTAAATTTAAAGGGTAACCCCTTGTTAGAAACATGTTCCTAAGTTTGTTGCATTCAGCAAAAAAATCATGGTCATCAGTTACCATGCGTGCTGCCCTTACTAGCTGACCCTTTATAACGGATCTTTTTTGATAATAAGGGTGGTTACTAGAAAAATGCAACAAACTGTTAGAATGTGTTGGTTTTCTATAAATGGTACTTTTTAGTCTACCCTTGTTTGTGTCCTTGATTAACATGATATCTAGGTAATTTATCTGGGTATCAGCTACATTGAAGGTGAACTGTAAAAAGTCAGTCATGTTAGTCATCCTTTCGATAAACAGTGGAATCAATTCCTTCTCACCCTTCCAAATACAAAAAATGTCATCTTGGTACCTTGTGTACCAAGAGACATGTTGTTGGAAAAGATTGTCCCTAAATAGATATTCTGCTTCCCAATGAGCTAAAACAGCATTTGCGAATGAACCGCCACAGGGTGAACCCATGGCAACACCCAATGTTTGAAGGTAGAAAATGTTCTCAAACATGAAAAAGTTGTTAGATAAAACCAACTCCAAAAGTGTCTCACTTAAATGAATAGTGTTTTCTTCTACCTTCTTAGCAACCATGAATTCCCTGACCCAATTGAGTCCTGTTACCTGTGGTATAACCGTGTAAAGGTCTTTTATGTCTATTGTAAGAAACATCATATCTGCACTATATTCCACCTTACTAATATCTTGCAAGAAGGACCATGAATCCTTGCAAATGTGTGCCTCTTGTTGTAAAAGAGGTTTGATGATACTATCAACAAGTCTAGCACATGCATAAGTAGCTGAACCCCTCCCATCTATAACAGGTCTGAAAGGTGGTGCATGTAGTCGTTTGTGCAGTTTGGGTGTACCAAAAAAGGTTGAAATTTTTGGAGCTGGCATCTGTAAGTACTTATATGTATTTAGATCGATAAAGCCTTCTAATAAAAGGTCATACAAAGTGTTGTTAATTGTTCTATAAGCACCATGTATTTCATTAAGGGATACCTCTTTGTAGACAGGTGTGTTTAAATGCTCCATCATATATTCCACATATTTATAATGGTCCATCAAAACCACCCCCCCTCCCTTATCGGGTTTCATAACACGTATGTTACAGTCCCTCAATAAGTGGAGAAAATCCCATTCTAACATAGAAATGTTATTAGAATGCCCATAATTGGTGTAAATAACTTGATTCTTGATTGCCCAAAGGTCGATCTCACAATTTTTTTCGAAAACTGCTAAGATGGGATGGAGTGGTGGATTATATGTGCTAGAAACCCTTAAAGTATTAAGTGTTGAAGTATTGTTACCAAGTAGAGAACTAAGATTAAGTTTTCTAACATATATTTTTAAATCTACAAGCGTTCTACCTATGTCCATGTGCTGCCCAGGGACGAACGATAGATCCTTAGCAAAAAAATTAACAATATCCTGATGAATATCAATAAGTGTGTAGTTGTAAACTTTAAAGTCACTATCAGAGCTAACCAAGATTTTTGGTTTAAAGCCAAAACTGGGGAGCTGTGTTATCTCTTCCTTCCCCGTCTGTTGTTCCTCGCATTGTTCGCTGTCTGAGCTCTGATGCGATTGGTGGTTCTGGTGTTGTTGGCCTGGTGAAAATCCTGGCCTACATGTTGATTAGTGTTTCCCATTGAGGAACCGTCCCTAGACATGTTCCCTGGTGCATTACTCTGCTCCAAGTTGCTGGCACCCCCATTGTTATTATTAAGTCTTGGACTTCTTCTGATCCCTTGTCTTTGCCCAGAAGAGTTATTATTTACATTATTACCCTGATTGTTTGTGTCAACAAAATTTGCCATATTGTTAGATTCAATATGACTATTGTCCCCATTGTGTGGTATTTGAATTGTCCGAGGAGGCCTAGGGTAAGCACATTTATTTGCGTAGTCCGTTAGGTCTCTAGTGAGTTTCTTCTTCTTGGTGAGTAATAATTTTTCCATACTGGCCTCAATACTGGAAAAAATGCGGCAATAGTCATATTTATAGCGGAAAAAAACGCTATCAGTAGTAATGGACTTTTCTAGTACTTCTAACTCCAATGACAAGGTTGAAATGTCCTTAGAATAGAAGGCAATAAGGGCTTGCAAAAACTCAATGCCCTGGCGATCAAATAAATCTAACAATTCTTGGTGGAAAAGGGAATTCTCCACCAAGCCTGATGGATACCGCCATTGCCTTAATCCCTTAGGCACTATTTTGTTGTTCACACATTCGTTAAGATATGCTACTTCCAGTTGTGGCTTCTTACATTTGAAGAGTTTGTTGTCAAACTCCTCGATTTTATCGCTTAGAACGTTACCTTCGGCACTTGGTATAGTGAGCGGCTCAGCTCGCACACTGAACCCCTGGCTAAAAAAGTTGTTGTTAACTAAAAAATTTGCCATTGTAGGAAACCCTTGATTGTTAAGGTTGCCTTCATTATTATTGTCATTTACAACATTGCCAGGATTACCAGGTAAGTTACCTGTTCGCGATGTTGAAGCTACCGGGAATGCAGGACGCTGCAAATCCACCACTGCTGATAGTAAACGCTGTGGTTCCACCCCAGTTGATGGTAAACGCTCTTCCAACGTGGATACGGGAACTGAACTCTCAAGTGTAGGAGGTTGTTGTCCGTTAGGAATCCCAGAATCACTGTCATTTTCATGCTGCCAGATAACCGGCGTGGTGAGAGGTCCGCCTCTCTGTAATGGAGGTAGAACCGACATCACGTCTACCTTCTGGGTTAGTGCGTCCACCCTACCCAAAAGTAGTTCTACAAGAGTTGTTAGATTACCGTTAAAATTTTCTGCTGTTTCTTCCACACCATTCCGCTGCGAAAATAAGACAGGTGAAGCTTCTCCGGATCCACTCGACATCCCCAAACACAATGTACAAACAAATGAACTGGTAAAATCCACAAAAAACCAAAATGACGAGCAGGAACACGATAAGAGATAGCTTGAAATAGATGAATGATTTTATTAAATCCCAATAAAATGTAAGCGCTTTCGGCCAGAGCAATCTCCAGCCTTCATCAGACAAACAGCGTAAAAGTGTGTGTCAAGACCTTAAATAATGTTGTAAACAGTTTACTATACCAATCAGGACAAAATGCATTTCCTGATAAGCTGTTACCACAGAAACATTAAAGCAGAAATGCATTTATAAGATAAGTGACAAATTATTTAAGTCAGATGTAAAAATAATAATAATTAAACTTGATTTTTAAGCAATTTCATGTGTACTCTATGTAAAAATCTATATACATTATTTACAATTTATAAAATAAACAAACAAATACAAAATATTACTTAAAAAATGTGCTACTGAATAAATTGATGTTACCCTTTGAATGAATGCAGGTAAAAACAGATTCTCACTAAAACATTCATACATTGTTCTAGATGTTAGTAGCAACCCATGTCATTCATGAAACTCAGAGAGTGTTGGTTGTGAAATAACCTAGTTGTAACTCAATTGGTTATGTCATCTATTATATGATAACCACTTGAGCACACATTTTATAGAAAGGTTATCATTTATACCTGGTATAAGATGTGCCCTAGTCCGAATCTGCCACATGAGTTCGTCAGTCTCTAATTTAATTTGCCAGGGGCCGCCTCTAATTTCAGGAATCCTTTGCTGCACAATAACGAAATTAAAAGTGTGGCCTATGCGTTCTATAGTGTGCTTAGCTAATGCATTATTTACATCCTGCCTGCTTACAGCATACATAATTTCGTTATTATATATATATATATAGGTTTACTATCATTATGTCGGACCAGATGCGGTCGAATGCTGCTTACATTGACTCACATCTGCAAAAGTTGACAATGCCGAATTCTGACATTGCCGAAGTACATCTCGAATGTGACCACGGAATGGGTTTTAACATGGATCGAGATAGGGGTGAGATTATATATATATATATATATATATATATATATATATATATATATATATAAGAATGTATGTCAGTTGATCAAATGACCAGCTATGCTGGCATCCACAATATCAACATTATTAAGTGAAAACAACAAATGTCAACACGTTCTTCACATGGCCTAGGGCTTACCTGGAGTTGAGTAAACCAAATGCAAGTGTTCTTGCAGGGGACAAGCCTCCTGCACCCCACACACCCAATGCTAATTATATATACTAACTCCGAGGTTACAAAATCCCCAGGGAAAGGGTATTCCCCTACCCAGCGATTATCGATCTCGCATACCTATTGACCATCTGTTTGCATTGATTAAATGGTATCAGCGTGGTCATTCAACCTAGTGTCCACAGCTCATACAGATATATGCATATTCTGACACTTGTCTAATAACATAACAGTGGTTCAAAATATACCAAGCCAAGTTTCATCATTTTTTCAGTGTTTTGCAATGCTCACTGGTTTAACCTTAAAATGATTTAAGAAAAAAGGTATAAAAATAGATCACCATTCATTGCATGGAAATCATCACTCTGCTTTGAAGTTGTTGATATATGGGCTATAACAAAATCACAAAAGTGGATGCTATATTCTTTTCATATAGGACCAAGTGATAATATTCAGGTAAGCCACTGCTCTACTAAGTTGAGCACATACAAGAAAGGAAAACACAAAGTGGGTGTTTTGAGTGTATGCTTGGACAACAAAAGATAGATGCTACTATCAATATAAAATATTCTTGTTCTTCATATGACAAGCTTTAAAACCTATTTTCTGTTAATCTGTGAAAGCATTTGTCTAATATTCATGAGGTTAACTTGTCTAAGATTTATGAGGCTGTGTGCATGGTCAGTCCATATAAATATTAATTGCAGCCTCCAGGGTATTGAAAAACATTGGAAATTGGCATTGAAAAAGCCAGGTGAGCAGAAGTCAATGACAACTAAGGACATGGTTATCAATGCAAAACAACTGATAATTAGATTTGCTTTTCCAAGCAAGTGGGATGCATTTTAAATGCTTATAGAATTAGCATACACAGAACTGGCAGAGATTTGCAGACACACATTTGTGACCACTATCAGTTAAACATCTCATGTGACATAGAATGAGAAGAAAGAAACAGAAATGAATTTAAACAGCTAACAAAGACAGAGAGATATCTGAGGGGTTCCTACTGATGATACAGACCTAGAACTTTAAATTTAAGTGCAGCAAGGCTAGTTGCTGCATAAGCTGAAAGGCTAAGTTGTATAACAATCAAATATTTATTTTGGTACTGGACGTTTGAGATGGCTATATTTATTTCCCTCTTAAAGTAGAGAACGTTGACTTATCTTCCGGCTTAGAACCCTTTCATGCAGTTTACAGCCACTGTAGAATGCCACAGCAGGAGCACTTGATCACGATGTGAAATTATTTTTCACTATGTTTGAGGAAGTTTAAAAAAAAAAAAAACAGCCCACCAAAGTATTCATTTGCAGATTTCAGAAGATGATTCTAGCATGAAGAATTCCAGGAATATTTCCCTCTGAAAAATGACTTTCAGTGTGCCAGATTTTGCTAAGAACAGTTCTCATTATTTTTGTTGCCATGCATTTTCACTGTGCACCAGAAACCTCTACAGGACAGTATAGGTTAATAACAGGACTAGTGGTCTGCATAAACCAATACGTCACCAGTCCAGTTATTAACCTATACGTTCTTGAAAATAGGTTATATAACTTTTAATTGCCTGTATAACTTTAGTTTAATCTTTACATTCAAAGAAATTAATGTACTGCCTCTGTGTTACTGTTGCTTTCTGGCTGAAGTTGTGGTTAAAAAAAGTCATTGGGCCAGCAGACCTAACCGCACACATGCGCGTACCCGCGCACACCTTCAAATATGGAATGTTTATTAGATAATCAGCAGTTAACAAATTAGATCGTGAGCACATGGAGTACACCAAAACCTGAAGTGTGATCTTATTATCTATATCTACACTGAGCTAGTCAGGCTTCATTATAATTTAATGCCCAGGCCACAGTCTCTATTATAACAGGCCATTCTCTCCATCAAATATATTATCAAGGAGATATCTTCAGCAAAGAACAGCTATTAATAAGTAGAATATACAATTTTAGCCAAACACGGACCTCAGTATTTTTGTATACTGCTATTTTTTCTGCATCTGCATATTACCAATGCCTGCAAATGAGTCTGATATGCAACTACAAGTTAATCCTTAGAGAAATAACTCGGGAAATTGTCTGTGGTAACAATCTAGGTTAAGCAGACATAGAAACTTCTGTTTAACCACAGATGCTCCTTCCATTCATTTGTGCCACATCAAATCAATTAGACTGCTTGCATAGTTCATGCAATGAAGATATTAAGAATGCTGGAACTGTAAAAGCAAGTCCAGTAAATAAATTTAGTAATACATAAAGCAAACAACCAATTCGTCAATAATTCACTAAATGGGCAGAAAAAATAAATAAGCTAAGAAGATGGCATTAAGGCTCTAATAGTTAAAAACTATATCAAATAATTGTATTCATTTCTATTTAGAATAGAAAGAAAGTTTACCCTTCATTTTGCTACTTAATATTAATCAATATGTACAGCCTGTTATATAATATTTTAAATAACTTCAGGATCTGGACAGTGTTCCCAAACGTATATACTTTGTTGCTCTTTTTTTTCTGTCCAAGGAAATGAAATGAAGTAAGGAACACTTAAAGATCTGTCCTTACAATTAAACCTTTATAAGTTAATTAGCATTAAAGGAGTACTTAGCAATGGAATAGGAGTCCCTACAGCAGTACACATCTAAAAAAAGAAATGTTTATTCCATTTTGTGATTAAGTCACAGCGCAGTTAATTATAAATTATACAATGACCCCCTATTAATGTTCTAAAACGTGCACACTAATTGGCCAGCGTGCCTATTGTATATCCCACAATATACCAACGGAAAAAGGTCCGGTCACCCAGACTTTTTTCCATTGGTATAAAGTGTCCAAAACATTTTTTTTTAATAAATAAAAAAAAAAAAGAAAAAAAACGGAGCAAAGGAGACTTTCTTTTCTCCATTGCTTCTGTTTCAAAGCATTGATGTACTGGGTATGCATAAGAACGCAAGTCCCATACACATGCACAGTACATCAACACAAGGAAGTAGTATACCACGACTGGCAGAAGAACAGTAATACACTATTATACAAAGACAATATTTAAGAAAAGTAAGTATTTTTTTTCTTAAATAATGTCATTGTATAATAGCAATAACCGACTCCGTGGTTGTGGTATATTGAAATTTACCAATGGTTGGCTTTATTTAATCACTCGGGCTTCGCCTTCATGATTAAACAACACCAACAATGGGTAAATCTTCAATATACCACACCACGTCATCGGTTATTACTTAAATAAATCATATATACAAGAATGAGTTTATGTTGTCTTGAATTCCACAGCACATAGGCTAGATACATTCTTTGCCATGTTTGCTCTCATAAAAACACAGTTTCCATAGAAACTGAAAAATATATAGCAATAATCTTTCAATTTTCCTTAACTTTGAAGAACATCTCTGATTTTTGTCTCATATTTTTGCTCTGCCACACATGACATTTTTAATTTTCTGTTAAACCTCTGAGGACTGCAGTCAGTCAATAATGGCAGACAATAGAGTTTCATACTTATTATTCAGAAAATGTAGGGTAATACAAAAGCTGTTGTTCTGCCAACTTTTTAAGTGAACTGCAATAATATTTAAAATCTGTCCCTGATTTTAGGCCTTTGTGCCCCTCCACCATTATTTTTGGCCATATATGTTGACCAAAGAAGTTAAGAGGCATACAGAGGTCAGAAGTATGGCATTGTTTGAAAAAAAATAATTGGGAAAAAAACTAACCTGAATTTCAAAGGATAACCTGCAAATTACTCTATTCATCTCTCTTTTTTTTTCAGCCAGGGAAGGAGAGTTCTAGCTTCTTTTTATACCACTTAAACCACCCTTCTATTCAAACTTAAATCCACTTTTACAGGGCAGGCCTTGATAGAATTATCAAAATCTCTATATGGGGAGGAGTGAGCAAAGCCTCCTCAGAAGTACATAGGAAAGCCATACTGAGTGTTTAAAGGGATTTTAATTAGTGTAATAGGAAGACCTTTCATATATGAACAGAGCCTGGGTTAGCAGTCAGGGTGCAAGGCAGTAAGATAAAAGGGAAATAAGATTCACCAGACACCAAATATTTTCACTTGAGGGGAGAGGGTTGACCTTTTTGCACTAATGATGGAGACTAGGGAACATGCCACAAATAGGCATCAAATAAGGGGAAGCACTGGCATAAACCCCATAACATAAGTACTGCATGAACACATTACAACAACAGATGTAACTGCATGCTGTGCTTCAGAATGCAGTGTGGACTAATGGGTAAGGCATAACAAAAAATGCCATCTCTGTTGTGTGACGGTTTAGTAGTCTGCCATCCTGGTTATGTCCTAGAGAGAATAAGCTAATGGGAGAACAACAAAAAGATTTCATAAAATAGATAAATATTTTAGTTGCAGTTGGTTTCCTGATTTCCTCTAAAGTATAACAATTGTATGTATTTTTTAAATGTGCCTTCATTAACCAGGCTTTCTCCTTTCAGAAGTCATTGGCAAGAAGTACTGACAACAGTAGCAACATGGTATGGTACCGCAGATTTGTTTTTTATTCTAAAGGGGATGAAATGCAAAATGCACAGGGATGGTATAGTGTCTTGCTTTCAGAAATAAATAAAAGACCTTCCCCTTTTTATCCTCAAGTCATTCATTTAAGCAGTAGGTTATTCAGTTTGCTTGCACAGCTTTACTTTTCCTCTGTCTGAAAAAAAAATCACTCCAAACAAATTATGGATGAATAAAATTATTCAGCTGCTTACAGAAATATGAATGTTAGTGATCTCTCTTGCATCTAGTTACAAACAGGACAGTTACCTGCAACTGGACTTAGTGTGAGCCCAGATATGATGTGATTGCTACCATAGATTTGCAATGTTAAGTCAGGATATGAAAATGCTTCTGGGACCTGGAAATGCTTTATTTCTGGTTAATAGCAGGGAGGAGGTTGTGGTTAAGATCTGGAATTACTTTTACAGCAGAATGAGTCCTTGTTAGAAACAGGCTCACAATGCCCCTCCATGATATCATCTAACCATAGGTGCTTTATGCAAAGATAGCCAAGTGACTTAATACTGTGTACACTAATGAGAACTGTATCTTTATTCTTCCATCTAGCAGCAATTAATTATGCTCAGATGATTAGCTTGTCCACAAATGAGGATTCAATTTAATGCAGCATACATGCCTCCATGAATAATTTAAAAATTTATGAATCTTGGAGGGTATATTTAGACTCCGATTTGAAGATGCATGTTGATCAGTTATACCAATTACACTGAACTTGCATCAACTTGATGAGGTTAATTAGAACCTGCTTTTCTGTATATTTCTAGCAGTAAATGGTACAAGGCACAATTTAGCTGCAAAGACTGCAGTTATTCTTTGTACGTGGAGGTTTCAATCTGCGTTGTGCTCTCGTATTCAGTGTAGAAGATGTGGTGTCTGGCTGTTATCTTGGTACAGTAGCTTGTCATGCAGTTTGTTACTAGTAAGGCAGAATACTTAAATACTTCCGGAATATTAGATTTCATCTTTAAACACAAGCATTGCTTTAGAAAGTCCTTGTGAGAAAAATCAAATAGCAACACAAAGTACAAAAAACATCTACAGAGGGAACAGGAAGTCATTATTAAAACAATCATGTTTAGAAGAGAAACTAGGTACCAACAAAGGTGCAATACATGCACAACAAACACTTGACACCAAAAACAAAACATGTATCAGCAGAAGGTCAGCAGGAACGCTTATTTATTGCAAACATGAGCGCTTTCAACCCTCTGACAGGGGACATCATCAGAATAGCAACTAAAACATAGTCACAGTGTTTAAATAACCAACAAGACTTTGTCATTGGTATAAAAATAACCAATGAAGGTGTACAAATCAGGCATATGACCTCTCTTTCCACAAACTTCAAAACTTTAACTAGCTTAAGTGAAGTAGAACTTGACAGTAATGCATATTTAAATAATATAAAAACATGACCAGAAACTATCATACAGCAGGTTAGGAACATGGCAGACGTGCAGGACAGCAGCAACTGCAAAATGAGCAGGGGTGAGGATATTTGAGTAGAAGTATTTAGAAAAATACAGGGAAAACATGGCTGTATGTGAAAGTAAAAGGAGATTCACTGGTGTCTATATAGGATGGAGTTAAGCTGATTTGGTAGTGGTAGTCTCAGCATTTGCTTTATACATACTGCAGGAATATCACATGAGCCTGTTTGCTTGAAATCCCCTACTTCTGCTCAAAACAGCACATTTTTCAAGACAGCTGCAGAGAATAGTAACCTGTCAGAGTTGCATCAGTCTTGGGGGGGTTTATTCCCAGTAGATTCTGCAAAACATATTCTAAGTTAAATCCTTCAGTCAGTATGTTTTCTCTGCCCATGACAAATGAAGGAATATTTCAGTCTACTTCAGGCAGACTGTGGTTTCCAGTCATAACATACCTTCTTTTATCTGCCCAGTAACATTATCATTTTCTAATCTCTAAAATGGAACAGTCAGAACCATCTGGTAGAAGATGCATTCAAGGAATGTAGGTTAGCTTAACAAAACAATTATTCGAATTTAACAGAAAGATTGCTCCTTCACCTCTGTGATAAAACACCACCACTACACTATGGGTGAGCTATGAATAACCCACCCAGTACCACAATATATTGCTTAAGTGTACATGTCTCAAATGACCATAACCCACCTCCACGAAGGGCCACTATCCAAGTGCTATAAATGCCACACTCACTTGCTTGTAAGCTGGCTGGGAAGTATGTCATCTAAAAGGCATATCCACTACAGGTGAGCCTGATCCCAAGCTTGGTTGGACAGCAAACAGTATCCACAGTACCCAGCACAGCATCTTCAGCATCATGTTCCAGGAAGCATCACTAAAGTGAAACTCATGGAAATAGTGGAGACAACAGCAGCCACACCATATTACTGCCACCAGTGACACATACAAACTGTTTTACCTGACTGACTCAGCATTGCCCCAAGCACCATTCCACCTGCATAGCAAATTTTACTATAGTGATTCACCGAGTAATGCTCTTTGTATGACAATGATGTGCCCTTCTGATGCTGTTCATTTTTACTTTACTTTATTTATTTACCATTGTTGAAAAGGTTAGCCCCACTAGGCTACTAGCCTCTTAATGGAGTAGACTCAAGGTGGTATTTATTCTACTACGGAAAATTTGGGCAGGGCATTGGGGAACTTCCCATTTTTTTTTCAATGGGTGCCATGGGATCTTTCACATTTACCTGAGCTACTACAAACTCAAACAGATGGGGCTTTGGTTTAACCTTTCATACAAAGGAAGACAAACTCAGGAGTGCAGCACCCCCCTTATGCTGTACTGCTGTGTCAGCAATCCATCTACTTAGTCTGAGAATGAAACCAACAACTTTCTGCACCAAAAGTGAGTGTGTTACCTGTTGTGCTACAGAAAGTTCATGCCCCATACTGATGTAACCAAGTTGTCTACAGTTTGGTGACAGTTTTGACACATACACACTAATTAATTTGGCAACCTGAACGGCAAGCCATATCAAGGCTGCAAATTGAACATGGCCCAGAACCAGCTGACAAGTTAACAGACATCAGGAATCCCTAATGCAACTATGACTCTCATTCTCTTGTCAATAAAACACTCATAAACATGCCAGATAGGGTCATTATTGTGAAGATCAGAACAGCAAGTTATTGCCACAGTTATATCTTAAATAAAGGAGGTATCCTACTGCATATCCTCCTACATGTTCTTTGGAACTGAAATGGCTGCTAATTCCATAGAATGAATTGGGATATGATGATCTTGTGTTTGAGCCAAGACCCATGTACTCTCACAATCTACCCTCAGACAATCAAACTGTAGAAGACTCATGGAAGTGGTGGCATTGTTTATTTTAAATATCTATCTATCTATCTATCTATCTATCTATCTATCTATCTATCTATCTATCGATCTGCCATTTCACTTGTTTATTGACCAGGTGGGTCCACTGGACACAGCTGTCCATTATCAGGGGAAAAAGAGGAGTACTGTCTGGTAAAGTGAGTTGTTCCGTGTCACACTGTAAGCAAACGAAGGTGGGAGGAATCAAACACTATACCCTTGGCACAGGAAGCAGCTCACTAATAACGCACAGCTTTAGTCCTCTGCACTAACTGTATTGCTTTCCTTTTGAATGTAGGTCAGTTTTTTTTTTCTTCAGAATCAAGGAATGTTATCAACAACTGCTGCTACAGCTGATTGGTCAAAGTTCCAGACTACAGAAATGTTCTCTGCTAAGATGTTAAGGTTTAGGATACTTCCCAAAGGGAAAACTTTTTCACAATATGGAGGACAAGTGTCAGCACGTAAGCAGTTAGCTCAAAAGTTCCCTATCACAAAGTCTCAGCTATCTTTCAGAAAAGAAACTATAATGTTTTAGGTACAATGTGCCCTAATCTGTGCACACTGCTTACATTCATGGTTGAGGTAGACAGAAGATAACAGAAGTATGAAACAAAATGATTCTCAGTATTTCATCTGCAGCCAAAATACAATGAACGTTTCCCTAAGTTCAGTTTTCCCATTCCCCGTTCTCTTCTCTGTTTCAAATAATAGATTTTCTTTCATTCTTTTACTTCTTCATGCTATTATGCTTTGAACTCTTGCTTATCTCTCTCTTGATTATTCCAGTTTCTATTTAATAACTTCCTTCCTCGTTCTTGTTTCCTTTACTAAACTTTAATTATCTTGTTAATCTACAATCTGTTTTTATTTATCTATTTTTGTTTCAGTCTCCGTTTAACTAAACTGTTTATGGCTTAAATCATTCAAGCCTACACCTCATTTTTTTTTGTATATTTCCAGTTCACATCCATATCTCCTTATGGTATCCACATTGTTTTTGGGTCAGGCTTCTTTAATTAAGTAACTTAGTGAATAATAAGCAGTATTAGAAATGGCAAGAACTTCTTAATAAAATGACACTAAAATTGTTAATTTAAGATGTCCTGCAATAGAGAAATTCATCAATGTTTCCATGTATCATTCATATTTTCATATTTATGCTCATAATTTTATAACTGCCAGACCCCGATGCTATTGAGGGGTATGACATGAAATGCCATAGTGGGAAAAAAGTAAAATTCATTGTCAATGTCCATTCATGTTACACTGTACTGGAAATATTGCTAGCTGTTTGTTAGTAATTATGGGAAAAAGAAATATTGCCATACATATTTAATACTACAAAAAAACAAGTGACTTAAAGACTATTGCATGGCATCAGGTGAAACCTTAGAGGAAGTTGAAGAAAACTACAATTGATATTTGCACTGTAAACTGAACATCTTGAGAGACATGCAGTATTATTTAATTGCTAATGTTTTCATATATCTATACGTATATCAATAAATATACACTTGGACAGGAATTTCTTGCTATCACAGGAGAGCTTATTTCTGGTTAACAAAAGAGTTCTAACAATGTAAGTTGTACCGCTTGCATGATATAACAATTTGTGAAAGTGTAGAAAAATATAATTCTGGGTTTGTGTTCATTAATGTTTTATTACAGTATTTATGGAAAGACTATGAATGCACTGACTCTTCTCACTGTAAAGAACATTTCTTATTAATAACATTGCTATTTATACAGTTTTAATAGATTTTACTCTTCTGAAATGAAGGACGCGTATAGGCTGCTAGAAGTGTGGCATTCCATATCATATAGGTTAATGAATTAACTGTCTCTCATGTCTCATTTAACTAAACTGTTTGCAGCTTAACTGCATCTCTATTCTCTTCTATGTTGTACAAATGATTAATGTCACAATCTGTACATTTTAAATATTATAATTAATCCAATTTTACCCTTCAGTTTGTGTACCTGTGCTTGCAAAGGTTTTCACCGGTTAGTGCCCACCCTAGCTAAAACATATATCTAACATTTTCTATACCACTGTTACTCCATACTGACATTCAGGCACAAGCTACAAGCAATTAAAGACAAAAAATATAACAGGTTGTCTCTCAACTGGCCAGAAGTTTGCAGAAAATACAGATGTCTGCTTCATATTTTGATCTGTTCCTCATAAAGTGTGTGGTTTTCTAAATCACTCAGGATTGAAGTCCCTAAATAATGACATATATTTAAGTTTCAGACTTCAAATGCTTCAGAAAATGTATGCTAATGCAAAGCCTGTTATTCTAAAACTTTCTTAGAATAATACTTACAATCTGTCCTTGATTTGGGGGATTTTGTCCTCCCATTCTTTTTGGCTTTGAATTCTTGCACCAAGAAGTTTAGAAGTATAAGTGCAGCTGTTTAGCTGGATACCACACGCTGACTTTGTGAATATAAAGATAATTTTTTAAATCAAAGACGTCTAAACTTTCTCCTTATACTGCAACTTATACTGACCAGCCACAAATGTGAAATAACCATATTTATAACTATAATGTTGTCTGCTGTTATGGTACTCTCAAGTGCTTGAACTGATTAGTCTCTTAAGTGAACTACAGTCTCAAGTTCTTTTTTTTTCTCAAAATTGTTTTTACTTTTCAAATACAGTTGAATAAATTCCATAGTATTTGTATATAACATCTTAAATAATTATGTATACTATTTACATCAGCCTGACACTATAACAGAGCCCAATATATATACTTACTTTATAAGTATAACAATCCACTTATCAGAGTGTATCTGTTTAGTTATAAGTGCCAATCAATGATAAGACTTTTTTCCATGGATTGTTAAATGGCTTAGGATGAATCCTTAATTCTTTAATTTAAATTTCCAACAATGCTGTGGTCTTCAGTAGGCTGTAGAAGTCTTCCAAAGTTGGTATTGTGTTTGTATTCCATCTTCTTGTTATACACTTCCTTGAGTTTGCAAGTATTGTCCAAACTAGATACATATTTGACTCATTCAAATGAGGACCTTCGTAGACATTTAATAATAGTAGAGCTTTAGATAAGTTAAATGATTCATTAAAGCTTGGAAAAAAGTGTTTAATACCATTGCAAAATGGTTAATTTTAACACAGTTGAAAAAAATGTGATTCCAATCTGCATTGTGTATTTGCTCACACCTCCAACATATTCCCTTTCTGGAAGAATTAATTTTAGTAATTCTATTTGGAGTTAAGAATGCTCTCTGCAAGCATTTCCAATTAAAAACTTTCCAGTATTGTGTAAAGGATATATGTTTTATTGATAATAAAATATTTGATTTAATTTCTTCAGTTAGCTGCAATGAGTGTCCTTTTGTTATATGATTCCAATATGCGGATTGGGGTGTTGTTTTACAATTTATCAATAACTTGTAAAATTTCAAAATACTATTTC
Source organism: Protopterus annectens (assembly GCF_019279795.1). NCBI lineage: Eukaryota > Metazoa > Chordata > Ceratodontiformes > Protopteridae > Protopterus > Protopterus annectens. The sequence continues at coordinate 7,386,732 of NC_056740.1, forward strand.
CCATGTCATAATCATTATATATGATTTCATATAGGTATTTTGTAAGTTTAGGTACCTGTAAGAGTGAAAGGGAAGGTCTACAAGAGAGTAGTGAGACCAGCTATGTTATATGGGTTGGAGACAGTGGCATTGACAAAAAGGCAGGAGTTTGAGCTGGATGTGGCAGAATTAAAGATGTTAAGATTTGCACTGGGTGTGACGAAGGTGGACAGGATTAGGAATAAGTATATTAGAGGGTCAGCCCAGGTTGGAAGGTTTGGAGACAAAGCCAGAGAGGCACGATTACATTGGTTTGGACATGTGCTGAGGAGGGATGCTGAGTATATTGGGAAAAAGATGCTAAGGATGAAGCTACCAGGTAACAGGAAAAGAGGAAGGCCTAAGATAAGGTTTATGGATGTGATGAGAGAGGACATGCAGGTGGTTGGTGTGACAGAGCAAGATGCAGAGGACAGGAAGAAATGGAAACAGGTGATCTGCTGTGGCGGCCCCTAGTGGGAACAGCCGAAAGAAGATGATGATGATGAGGTATTTCTTTAAATGAAGAATTACTAATTATTCTGCATAAATCTTGTGAATACATCAGCATGCTTTGCATAGTTAGCCAATCTTGTTGTAGAATTTTGTATGTTGTTTCTATTGTTTGCATATCCAGAACTTTTAGTTCTTCGATACATTGAAACCAACAAACAAATCCTTTCTGTTCTCAGGAATTAATTATTTCTTTGTATATTTTATGTGGATACCTCTTTGTAACTATGAATGGTGCTAAAAGATCAAACCAGATTTTTAAATCTATATTTGCATTAATAATTTTCCTAAATGAGTCAATGTAATAATTAATCATATGAGTTTTAGTGGGCTTAGTTATGTCATATTGCATACTAATAGATAGTATGTGCCATGGCAAATTGTTTTTATCTGTTATTTGAAAATTGTTTTGTAAATCAAACTCATTTATTGATATTACAGTTAGATATTATTTCCAATTTGCAGAATAATTTGGACTTATCCAGTCTAAGATTGTTTTAGATATTGACACTTTTATATATGTTTCTATGTCAAGAAAGTTTAATCCTCCCTGTTTCCATGGTCTGATATGATGTATTAAAGCTATTCTGTTTCTTCTGGGAAACCATAAAAATTTTATTAGGCCTAAGTTTATTTCTTTGAGTATACACCTTTCTGGTAACAGTTGTATTGCCAAAGCTATATATAGAATCTTGGGTAGTAGAACCATTTTTATTGAATGTAGTCTATCTTCAAATGTTAATATTATTTTGTTCCACTTTTCCACAGAGATTTTAATTGTATTGATGATATTATTGTAGTTTTTGAGACTAATTCATTATTATCCTTGCATAACTCAATTCCTAGATATTTTAAGGTAGTTCTTGTTTCCCTTTAATGTGATTCCCCTTCGTCTGCAATTCTTTTTTTTTTATTTAAAAATAAAAATTTTGATTTTGACTTACTGAAATGGAGTCCTAAAGTTCTGTAAAATGTGTCAATTAAAATATCTAATTCTTCTAATGTCTCCTTTGTATTGGATAATGTTAATAATATGTCATCAGCAAAGAGCATTACTTTGGAATTGTATTGTTAATAAACATCTACTCCTTTGATTTTTGTATTGTTATATATTGAATCTGCCAATATTTCAATAGTCAAAGCAAATAAAATCAGTGACATGGGACATCCTTGTTCAGTACCCTTTATTATATGTAAAGATTCAGAGGTGAAAGGACCTAGCTTAACATACGCTAAATTATTTGTGTATATATACATGTATAGATATATATATATATATATATATATATATATATATATATATATATATATATATATATATATATATATATATATATATATATATATATATATATACATATATATATATATTTATATATATTCTTTAGATGAACAAAGGAAGGAGGAAATTCAAATAACACCAGAATTTTTAATAAATACTCCCAATTTAGGGAATCAAAGGCTTTCTGTATATCTAAGCCGATTATGAGTGTTTCATTATTTTCTTTATTAACATAATCTATAAGAAAAATTATCCTTTTAATATTGTCATGTGTGTGTCTATGATATATAAATCCAGTTTGATCATTATTTATTGTTTTGAATAGTGGTATTTTCATTCTGTTAGTTAATATTGTCATAAATATCTTATAGTTATTATTTAATAATGATACAGGTTGATATGAGGTATCTGCAGTGGTGGTGCTGTGGTAGCATTGTCGCCTTACAGTAAGACGCTGTCCGGTTCGACTCTCAGTTAGAGCGTCTTCTGCATGGAGACATGAGTGAATGGGCGTACCTTCGTTGAAGGTTGTGCGTCAGGGCTAGCAACTCAGTACGTAAAAATCAACTGCCAATCATTAGCGGACCGGAGTTCCTCTGTGGCGACCCCTAACTGGGAAAAGCCGAAAGTTACAACAACAAGTTGATATGAGATACCGAAGTTTGGGGATTTGTTTTCCTTTAGGATTGGTGTGATTAAGGAATATCTCCAAGAGGGTGGTATTAAAGCTTGTGACTGAATTTCCAATCGATTTTTATGGAAGAGGGATAGTATCTTTGAAGGAAAAAGTTTATATAGTTCCATAATTATAACATCTATACTTGGAGCTTTATTATTTTTACCCGCTTTTATTGTATCTGTAATTCCTTTGTAGGATATGGGTGCTTGCAGATCTAGTTTTAATGTTTCTCGTATTTTTTTATATTAGATCATTTTTCATTTAGATTTAATTGCTTGATATATATATATATATATTTTCTTTTTGGAAATGTTCCATATAGTAATTTCTATAGGCATCAAGAATGTCACCTTTATCCAAAACATTTTCCCCTTTCTTTTCATGGAAGATACTTTTAATGTTATTAGCTTTTGATTGTATTTTGATTCTTGTGGATAAATTATGTAGATATTTTGGAAAAGTGGTCAAGGTATTAATTTTTCGTTTTTCTAAAGCTAAACTAGTTTTATGTGTTAGACTTTCATTGTATTTATTGTTGAGTACTTCTTTTTCATCTCCAAATGATTTTGATTTTTTTCAGCTTTTACTGACAAAAGTTTGGATTGTAGATCTAATCATTCAGAATCCCATTCTCTGATTTTTTATTTTTTTTATACCAAGTTGGGATTTTACTATGAGTCCCATATCATTCTTTTATTTACCTCTGTGGTATAATTAATATCGAAGAAGAACTGTAATTCAGAATATAACCAGGGTTTGAACTCTTTTATTTTAGTTATACATGCTAGAATTCTGGAGTTAAAGATTAATGGTTTGTACCCATTTTGAAGTTTTAGTATCAATGAATTGTGGTCTGAAAAGGTGCAGGGAGTGACTGAGAAACTAATGATTTTAGAGTCTAAGTCATGGGTAGCAAATATTTTATCTATTCTAGTTTGGGTACCAAATCTGTGATCTTGATAAGAAAACAACAAAGATTTATCTTCTTTAAATTTGAAAGTATCTACGAGATTTAATGATTCTACCCACTTGTTTAAAGCTTTTGATACAGCAGATGTACACAGTGGTCTTTTATTTGTAGTTTCAGAAATATCAACTATACAGTTAAAAAATCTCCTCCTAATATAGAGTTGCCTTTATAATTATTGGAAATAAAATCCAAGTGTTTTTTAACAGTTCCTGATCCAATGCCTGGCTAGGGTCCATTTTCTGTTATTATATTTAACTATTACTAATGCCATAAGGCCTTCTTTATCTTCATACTTATAAATGATTTCTGGGTTAATCACATTTGTTGTCCATAAAATTGTTACCCCTTTTGTCTTTGTCTTATAATTGGATTGCGCCAATATCATATATTCCTTAGGATTCCATTTGTAATTGTCATTTGTTTTGAAATTAGTTTCTCGAAGGAAGACAATGTGTGCTTTGCTCAGTTTTAAATATTTCAGTAGATTTGATCTCTTGCGAGGATTGTTTAAGCCATTGGTATTTAAAGATAATAAAGTTAAATCCATCTTAGGTTATTTCAACTATGTATTTTTTGTTTCATTGTGACTATTAAACATTTTCCTCTGATAACTATATAGTATATGTTTGAGCTTTTAAAGGAAATTATCAGTTTTATACCTTGAGTGCTTACCAATAAAGTAATGTTTTGGTCAGGCATACTAAAAATGTTTTTGTGAAATAACAAATTTAAATTAATAAATGTTAACAAAACTAAGAATCGCACTAGCCAAATCATTCCTAATCTGATGGATAAACCAAACTCCATCAGATTATCACTCATACCTTGACAATCCAGAACATCTGAGCTCCATAAATTGAATTATCATATGGAGAATACGTGTAATAGGATTAAGCAATATTTATATTATTTTAAACAGATATAGTACTATTGTTGATTAGACAGAATTCTAATACAATATAAATGTCTACTTATTGTATAAGCAATTATATATGTACATGCAAGATAGATCATGAGCAATTCAATCATGGTAAAGTAGGATGTATCATATATAAAACCTTAGTAAAAGATTATAGCACACAGTTATTTAACATATTCACCCTTACTGGTGAAGTCTTTCAAAACCTATTACTTAATATAAATAGATTGTAATAATATTTATACCTAATGTTTATAATACAATGTATTTTCCTGGATATATCAAAAGTTATAGTTCATTGTTTGCCAGCATTTAACTAATCACTTTGTTTGTTGCTAACTTACTTAAAGCATGAAGTTTGTTTTATGTAAACATTGATGAAAGTTAGTGCATTTTAATTATCAGTGCATCCTTCTTTCCCACATTTCCTACACATAAGGATTTTCATATCTGTCATTTATTATTATAAAATGAATGAAATTATATGTTAAAAACAACAAATTCACTTATTGTGATTAATGATTACAAGTTCCCTTTCCATAGCCATACATTGCCATTTTATGGCATATACTTAAAGTTTTTAGATTTAAATGGCAACATTCTATTTTGTATAATCAGCAAAGGTTAAACAAAGTGATTATTGTCAATTTAATTCTATTTGTTTAGAATGTGATTGTTACATTCTGTGACATTCCTAGTTCAGGCTTCTATTGTTTCCCTTGCACAACTTTGACAGTTTGATGTCATGTATAAAACATTAGTTACCTTGATAACAGCTTAAGTATTATGTATGGTCAAGATGTGTTACAAAACCACAAGTCAAGGTATGACTTGTTATGCACATTTACTTATATAGGAAAATCATCATGGTTCACCTTGATGTTCAATATAGTGTATGTCATTTATGACAATTTAAAACAGTAGTGTTATTATACTCAAGCCCATGTTATTAAATTATCTATTGTTAATTTAATACTATTTGTTCAGAATATGATTGTTGCATTCTGTGAAATTTCAGGTTCAGGCTTCTATTGTTTCTCTTGAACAACTTTGTCAGTTTGATGTCATGTATAAAACTACTTAAGTAAAAAAAAACTACAATTCAAGTTAAAGCAATTACATGACTTGTTATGCATATTTACTTATATAAGAAAATCATCATGCTTCCCCTTGATGTTCAGTGTAGTGTATGTCATTCATGACAAGTTAAGACAGTAGTGTTATTATACACAAGCCCGTGTTTTTAAATCCTGTCTTTAACATCTAAATTCAGCAGACTGCTTCATCTTATATGACAATTATATATTTTATGTCTAGATTTACTAAAATCATACATTACATAACTATTGTGGGTTTTTTTGGCTGTTGCTTAGTTATTTGAGAGACCACAAGCTGTAATGTTTATGCTTATTATTAGCTTCTTCCAACCATATTTATATAGTCCATAGACTTTAAATTATGAGACCCTTCTAGTTTCTTATTTGTTATAAGTGTATTTTCATCCTTACATACACACATATCGGTACTTCAAGCACAGGCAATGCCCATCCAGTTTTGCCAGAATACCATTCACTAATTCATGTGGTGTATTTCCAGGCTGTTCTTAAAATATCCAAACCAATATTTGTCCTGTTCCATTTTACCAGCCCATTCCATGTAGTGGCTACTCTACCAGTGAACCACTCAATACACCCTCCATTCCCACAGATATTTCCATGAAGGAAATCTGATGATTCTCCAGCACTTCCTGGTGACCCCAAGCACTCCTAGAATCAGCTATCCTCATATGCCCAACACATCCGAGCAAGCTCACCTCCCAGACCAATGCAAAGGGTACTGCACAAGACCAAGTGCTCTTAGTCTTTCACAATAACTCAGACTTCCACTCTTATGTAAGTTGTTAATGTGTTTGGACCAAAATACATTTTAAATATACAATTGCACTTATTATCTTTTTTTTATCAAGAATCAACTTAATGAGCTAAACAAAGTGTTGGGAGACCATCAATATGTGTACATGTGGTTTAAAACAGCCCTTTTATTATATGTGTGTATATATATATATATATATATATATATTTTTTTTAAACCAAAAATGTCATTGCCGAGAATTATCTCGGAGGCTCCTCAGAGCTGTTAAGCATTATTGTCACTCTGTCTCCATTACCATAGCAACCTTGGAGCATCTGTTTCTGTTAGTGTGTCTGTGTACTGCATACCAGAGGCTTGTAATGCACCTGAAGCAAAGCTTCACTTCATTGCAACTTCAAGCCTAAATTCCTTCCCTTTCAGCGAGGCAGCAGCCAGGAAAAGAACAGAGAGCAAACAGATAAAAAAAAAAATAAACCTTCCAGCAAGCCACCACAACACGAGACAACACACTTCCCCAGCACTCCCACCTCTCACTCAGCAGACATACAATCAAACCATTTTCTGCCAAAATATCCCAAATCACAGTTCTATCCACCCCCTTCCCCTGGATCCAGGCTAAAACACCAAATGTCTCTTTCTAATTCACAAGCATCAGTAAACCTCGATCACAAGCCACAACCCACAGCTTCCCAGAGATGAAAACGGCAACATATAATAGCTGCCAGACACAGTTGCATCCACATACACCAGGCTTAATCAAACAGCACTCAAAGCTATGATACCTGCCATAAATGATATTAATTATGTTTAGACAGAATAATAATGATATTTGTACTAGCCGCCAGACATGGCTGCATCCACACACACCATATCAGGATTGATCAAACAGCACTCAAAGCTATGATACCTGCCATAATTGATATTAAGTATATTTAGACAGAATAATAATGACATTTGTACTAGCTGCCAGACACAGCTGCACCCACACACACCATGTCAGGATTGATTAAACAGCACTCATTACTGTGATACCTGCCATAATTGATATAAACTATATTTAGACAGAATAATGATGACATTTGTACTAAGAGCTTGCTACTACTATTTAACCAGGATATATATGACATTTCTAAATTATACTTTAACTGAACAAGGCATTAGTCTCCATGACAGCATTTTTTTTCAAAGCACTCTACTGTTACTGCTATTATATATGATGTTAATTTGCTACATTTGAGTCTGAACTCTGATGAATGGTACCTTGTTGAATTAGTTAATTAGTTGCTTAAATTATTATAAGCAAAATCAATGAAAAATTAACAAGATAAGTATTCATGAGTTCAAGTAGGGGAATAGAAACTTCTATGTTTGCATTATATGTTGCTTTGTTTGGCTTATATATAATGTAAATAGTAACCCATCTTGACCTACCTTTGTTTGCGAAGAATTATTGGACTCTTTGAACATTCTGAATAAATCATTACTGTTTCTCAGTTGTTTAACAAACCCTTCGTCTTTTTTAAAATAAAAACAGATGACAAGGGATGTAGCACATAAGTTGATATTTTGAGAGATATAGCTGTAAGAGTTAATATTTTGGGACAGCTGTCTTGGAATCCGTTTTCTGTTTCTTCTTTCTAGCATCAGTCCAAGGATTTTTTTCTTTTATTCTTTTAAGAGTAGGGGCCATTCATTCCATTTCTTCTGGGATAGACACTATGTTGTTGTTTTTGATGAATATAGTAGCTTCTTCTAAGTCATTAAAGGTTCTCATCTCATTGGCAAAAAGTATTTTTATCTTGGCTGGAAAAGACAGCTGTGCTTTAATGTTGCTTTGTTTCAACAGTTTTATTATTGGCCAGACTTATTTCCTTTGTTCTAGTATTCTGGAAGAATAATCATTGTCAAACCTTATCAGGCTTGAATTGTAATTTAAGGGTGATTTTTCTCCAAGCAGATTTTAATATTAATTCCTTGTCCAGAAATGAAAGAAATTTTATAACTATGGATCTAGGTAGAGTATTTGTTGAGTTAGCAGCAGGTTTCCTCAGTGCTGTATGCGCCTTTTCAATTCCGAATGAAAGTCCCTCTTTCAAGTCTAAACATCCAGGAATCCAGGTTGTTAAGAATAAAATAATGTCTTCATCTTCAGTGTTTTCAGGCAGACCAAAGATTCTTATGTTATTTCTCCTTTCCTTGTTTTCTGAGTCATCTATTTTGTTAAGCAGCCATGTATTCTGTTTAAGCAGAAATTCTTTTTGGAATTCTTCCTCTTTGAGTCTCCCATCAATGTTCATAGGTTCATAGGTTCATAGGTTGGTACTAGGCTATCGGCCCTAAAGCCTATACAAGCCTAGCCATAACAATTCCTGGCTATTTCTTCCCACATTATTTACTTCCCTGGACCCCTGTCTAGCAGGGTGACTGACATGATCCCCGGGGTGAATTTCCTTTCTCCCATCCAATCAAAACTCCCAACCATACCAAATTACTCTGTAAAAGCCGAGTTTTGGGGTCCAAATAATGGGGTGCCATGATTCCCAAGTGGCACCCCTTCATTTCCAAGTTCTGGGCACTTTTGTTTTACATTTTATTTCCTGGCTGACGTCATCACGTGTGTGATGACATCAGCTCTGTGAAACAGCCTGCCTGAAGCTCAATGCACATGCATTTCACATTTCCGTCTGAAATGCGCTCAAAATCATTGGCAAGAATAACTACAATGTGAGGAAGGCATCTTCCATGCTGTACTGATGGAACAGCTATTTGAAACTGCACTGCGAGTGAGGCTGGCTGGATATCTGTAGCTGCACGAGCCATTTGAATGACAAAGCAGAGTGTTGCTGCAGCCCCATTTGATATGTTGCTAACTTGCTGCCGACTGGAAAGTAGGGAAGAAGTGTGCCTATCGAACTGTCCACTTGACCATTAAGGCAGCAGAATAAGGACAGGCTCTAGCTGCAGCTTGGTTTTCTTTCTTTTGAGTGTGCTTTCCGTTTTAGCTTTATAAAGACGTTTGTTTTTACCGGGAGTGTGCTAACGGCTGCAGGTAGGTTACAGGTTGCATTTCATTTTACTTTTAAAGCACTGTGTTTCAGCCAGGTTTCTGTTTTGGCTTTTTGAAGAGTTTGCTTTTACTGGGAGTGTGCTAATTTACAACTTACATTTTGGCTTGGTTGCAGTTTTAATAGCACTGTAGCTTCTTACCGGGAGTTTTATTATGTGTGTTCCATTTGTTATTGCCAAAGGGATAACTATCCTTAATGTTTTTTACTTAAAATTTGCCATAGGAATTTTGTTTACTTCAGAATTTAAGACTTAGCAGTTTTTTTTCTGCAGATAACATAAGTATAGTTGAAGCATTGTGAAAATATGTAATTTAACAAAATATATAATCATAAACCAAACCATGATAACTAGATCAGTTTTATAATTAAATTTTAGTACATTTCATAGCAAAACGAAATGAATAAAATAATAATCAAGGAATTTTAAAAAGTACTCCATGGTGTACAGGGTATATGCCTGACTAAACTAACATTTTACCTGTGTTTATTTGGCTTTTGGTAGCTTTTTGCTTCTACTGAACTGCTGGATTCTGTTAATGTCTTCATGAATGCAAGAGGCCTGAACTTGTATGTATAGTATATAAAACAAAATAGCATTATTTTCTAGTAGTGACTAGCACTGTGACAGAGGCGGCCTACATTCTCTGGTAATTGTTGTAATCCCACAGTCAGATTGCTGTTTAATACCTTTTAAAGCCTTACCAGGTCACAGCCTAAATGGAGTTTAATTTTGTGGAACTCAATAAAAGTTACCTATCATCAGCCTTTAATTTCCTCTCATAAATGCATCTGGCCATAACTCACTACTGGGTGTCTGCTAATGGCCAGTGAGGATATCCTCACCAGCCACAATGCTAGGAGCACTGTTTACTCATGTTGATTACATAAGGCATAATGAAAGACCACATATGTGGCAGCTGACCATGTATAACAGCTTACTGAAGAGTTGTAACCTACTTATAGAAGCCATTACCAGGATTTTCACCTTGGTTTACTTTCCTTTTGAGTGTGCTTTCCGTTTGGCTTTTTAAAGAGTTTGCTTTTACCGGAGTCTGCTAATGGCTGCAGACAGGTTTCATTTTACAGATGTAGGTGTGTGTGTGTCTGTGTGTAAAATGACCCTGTTAAATAGGCAGGCTGGTTACAGTTACACAGGCTCAAACCCTGTACCTTGGGTACTGGGTAGCAAGAGCCTGAATTCTTTACCCACAACCACTTGTGATTTTTGCCTCATAGTTTTGTTCTGTTCCACATAAAATCTGTGGTTTTCTGGATTTTTGTAGCAAATCAGTGAGGATTGAATTCACTAAATAATGACAAGCATCGGAATTTCAGGTGTCATATTCTTCAGAAAATACATGTTAACACAAATCCTATTATTCTAGAAACATTTATAAGATCAATATTTGAAATTTGTCCCTATATTTGGGGCTGTATTCCCCCAATATTGGCTTTGTCCGGGTTTTTTGTGCTTAAGAGATTGAGATCTGGTGAGAAGTTGAACATAATTCATTAAATTAAGTTTATTTAAGTAACATTTAAGTTTCAGTCTTCCTGTCTTTCAGGAAACACATGGTGGTAACGCAACATTTGATTCTAGCAACTTTCCAAGATTATGCAAACGATGTTTAAAATGTGTCCCTGGTTTTTGAGCTTTTGCTACCCCCAATAAATTTTGTCTTTTCCCGATTTCTTGTGCTGCAAAGTTGAGAGATGCAGTTGAGTGCTGAGTGGATTTTACAAATAGCTGAGAGCTTCAGGGGAAGAGAAATAGTGATGCTTATGCCAAGTCTGCTTGCATTGTTAGTAGCACAACAAGTAGAATACTTGCTTTTGATGCAGAAGGCTGTGGGTTCTGCTCCAACAGTATGTATAGATGTATTGCTGATACTGTGTTGTACTTTTAAAGGGGGAGGATGCTGCAGTCCTGAGAATATCCTTTTTGGCGGAGATACCTAGGCTAGTAACTATGAACTTTTATGAGTTTGCCATCCATTCCCTATTGCAATATCTTTTTTTAATGTGACATAGGCAATTTGGGGCCATATTTTTGGTTGTCTGTTCAGTTTGCTTTTAAAAGCTGATATCTCACAATTCCATTGGAGTGGGTGGGGTTACATAATTATGTATGCAAATTGTATGTTAATCAGCGTACAGATTTGTACCTATTTTTCATGGGCTTTGTTCAGATTTTTAATGATTCCAAGTTGAGAGGTATGCATCCCATCATCAAGGTTCCTTTTGAAGAGGGCCAAATAGGCATTCTGCTTGACATGTATGGGAAGTCTATTCCAGAGTCTGGGGAGTCTCTGGGTCAGGAACCTATCCCTCAGCATGTTTTGTTTATTGTGATGACAAGATTTAGATCCCTGGAGCATGTGGCTCTGAGGGATTGGGATTTCTTTAAGTGTAGCATGTCCAACAGCTCTGGGTTTGACATGGCCTTGTATGTTAAGCAGAGATCGGCTCAGACTAGACGATATGCAACAGAGTATAGCTGGAGTTTTTTAAGGCGGTTAGCATAGGGCATCTGCTTTAGGCCTGTGATTCTTTTAGTGAGGTATTTCTGTGGTCTTTCCAGTTGTTGCAGATGTCTTGAGAGGTACATACCAAATGGGGCATTGTATTCTATAATGGGTCTAATGAGGGATGAGTACAGTGGGACAATGACCTCCTTTTTTCTGGATGAAAAGCCCTTAGTGATGAGGTGTGCCACATAGAAGGATTTCCTGACTGTTGTGGTGATATGGTTATTGAAGGTGAGACCACTATCCACCTGTGTCCCTAAGTCTCTTGTCACACTTTCGGTGTTTAGTGTACTGCCACCTATGTGATAATTTACGGGTACATGTTTTTTCCCAAAGGGGATAATTATACATTTCTTGGCATTGCGCTTGAGCCCATGGCTCTGGCACCAAGCATCTGTTTCTGTAAGGCCCTTTTGTAGAGTATCCACATCATTTGGGGATTCAATAATGGCTCCCAGTTTGCAATCATCTGCGAATTTTGTTAGCCAGAGTCCCTTAGTGTTGGCTTGTACTTCAGAGAAGTAGATGCCAAACAAGAGAGGTCCCAGGACTGAACCCTGAGGTACTCCACATGTCACTTGTCACTTGTCTGGAGCTGGATTTGGAGTCAGCTACTTTTACAGTGTGGGTTCTGTCAGTAAGCCAATTGGCAACCCATTGAGTGATGTAGGGATTAATGCCCAGCTTAGTAAGTTTATCTATGATTCCAAAGTGGGGGATGGTGTCAAAGGCCTTGGCGAGATCCAGATAGGCTGTGTGGACTGCCTTACCCTCGTCCACGGCTCTGGAGACTGATTCAAAGAAGTCAATAAGGTTCAGGAGTCAAGATCGGCCCTTCACTAACCCAAACTGGGTGAGGTCCAGTGTTTTAAGGTTGCCAATGTCTTTGTTTATAAGTTCCATGATAATGCCGTTCCATGGCCTTGCAGATCAGGCTCGTCAGACTGATGGGGCGGTAGTTCCCGGGATCCAAGGTGGATCCCCCCTTGTGGAGTGGGATAACTGTAGCCATGCACCACTCAGTGAGCACGAAGCCTGAGGTGAGGGTATGATTAAACATGACACTTAGGTGAGGTGCCAGTTCATTTTGTAGTTCATGTAGTACACAGCCCGGGATGTCATCTGGTCCCATGGATGCTGTATTCTTAGCTTTGGAGAGTGCGTTTTTTACCTGTGTGGCCATTATTACCAGAATTTGGCAATCTTCCAGTATTGAGATGGGCCTTTTAGGGGGTGAGAGGGGGTGAAGTTGGCACTGAATCGATCTGCCAGGATATTGGCAATATCCTTGGGATCAGTATATTTAATGCCATTCTGTTGTAGCTCAGAGCAGATCCGAGCATTGCCATTTAGATTCTTGACATAGTTATAGAATGCCTTGTGGTTGTCTTTGGAATCTCTGGCAATTTTATTTTCGTAACTAGCTTTGGAGGATTTTATGAGGGATCTCAGCTTCTTACTGAAGCTGGTAAGGGAGTTTTTTGCATCCTGGGATTTTCCTCTTTTCTGCAACAGTTTTTTCCTTTTGTTGTAAAGTTTGTTTATGGCAGGGAACCACCAGATTGGCTTCCTTTCTTTGGAGGAGAGCATCTTTGTTCTATTTGGGATGGCACGATTCATGCATGAGTGGATGTGCTCATACAGTGCCTTAGTGCAGGACTCAGCAGTTGAACTTTCAGTTCCCGTCTGCATGGGTGTCATGAAGTTTGTAACTTCTGACTTGAGTAGCATGAAGTTGGCCTTGGAGAAGTTTTATATGGAGGTTTCCTTACTGGGGGGTGGGATGCAGATATTAAGGGTGATTAGCTTATGGTCTGACCTGACCAATGAGGGGGTGACCATAGGTGTGGAGCATCGATTTTCCATGTTGGTAATGACCAGGTCTAGGATATTGGAGCCCCTGGTGGGACTATGGATTAGTTGATCCAGGGCATTGGAATTTATGAATTCCAAGAACCGTTGGGTAAAGGTGTTGGTGCACAAGTAGTTTTCCCAGTTAAGGGCAGGGTAGTTGAAATCACCCAGTATTAGGGTGTTTGGTTGTATCTTAATATTTTCCAGTATGTTTAGAAAAGTGTAGTGAGAATCTTGGGGCATGGTGGGGGATCTGTAGCAAGCTACAGTTTGGATTGCAGTCTTACCTAGTGTTAGTTGCACCGGGAGAATTTCAGATACATTGTATTGAGCAACTAACCTGGTGGTGTGAATATCCTTGGTGAATATGGACACTCCTCCACCTTTAGTGTTTCGATCCTGGTCTGGTAGCCGAAAAGTGTGGTAAGAGTTGTAGCCTGGTATTGCAGGGGTGCTCTCTGGAGCCTTGAACCAGGTCTCAGTTACTGCACAGATATCGATGTTCTCCATTTTTAGGAGTGCTGAGAGAGAGTGCATTTTGAGGTTTAGACTTCTAGCATTGAGTAGCATTACCTTCAGATTTTGCATGCTTGTACCTGTTACAGTGGTGGTTTTGTCCTTTGAACTTTGCCTAAAAAAGGCACTATAGGGGTGGCAAGAGCCTTAGCCAGTACCTGAATCCCAGGGGCGACAGGTGCAGACCATCTCTGGCAAAGCATCGTGGTCTGTCGATCATGTCATCCCAGGCAGACAGATACTGGATCCCCTTTGAAATGTCATTTAGAGAAGTCTCAATATTTGTTATTTTTGTATGGTGTTGATTTAATAGTTCCTTATGAGTATCAGTCTGTCTTTGAGAATTTAATTTGAGGTTTCCTAAGTGATTTTTAAAGCAATCCATCTTCAAAGATGGTTCCTGTAAGGTAGATGTCATCAATTGCAGTTCTTTTTTCAAAGCAGCATCTGGGTGAGAATTCCTTGAGTTGTTCATATTTAGTGACTCAATATATCTCCAAGTTACTTGACAGGAAGATTTTTGTATATCTCCACCAGAATTGATATTTATGTAGTTTAGTAGTTTATCTATAGATTTCTGACATTTTAAACTTGACAATAATACAATGTTCCTATATTATTATACTAGTTTATGGAGCTCTCAAAATTCACTGCTGTCAGTTGGCCATCTACGCTCCGCACCCCCCCCCCCCAGTGTCAAGTTCTGAGTGCAACAGATATTTTTCTGTTTCATTAAACTGACATTATTTTTTGTGTTCACTGCTTAAAAGGCTTATTGTGTTAAGTGAAGTGCACTGTTTGATCTGTGTTTGCCATTTAAGACATGCATTAGGCTCCATGAGCAACAGCCATCTTCCTTCTGTGAAACTAATAAAGCTGTTCATATGTTATCACTGGTACGGTTACCACCGTCCTGTTGTCAGCGGGACACTAACGGGTTGAGCCTTCTCATCCTGTTGCCCGCATTCTCAGGCAGTGGGACTTTAAAAGTCCCATTTTTCAGTGCATGCTGAATTGTCGTGGAAAAGCTGAAAATACTTCCAGTTATTCCACAGCAATGTGGCTATGTCACCAACCCAGACCTGTAGTTAGAGGTATTCCCTGTTAGGTCCAGGTGGTGCAATTCAAGCACCAATTGGCTGCAAGGATTGAAGGGATGGGGATTCACGTCAGAAGAGCCCTACAAAGGTCGCAGCTGTAGAGCAGTTTTGTATTAGTGCTCTACAGCTGCTAATAACTTATGAAAGGACTGAGATTTCCCAGCCAAGAAGCCAGACAGCCAAGAAGCCAGCAAAGAAGCCAGCCAGCCAGCGAAGAAGCCAGCAAGGAAGCCAGACAGCCAAGAAGCCAGCAAGGAAGCCAGCCAGCCAAGAAGCCAGCAAGGAAGCCAGCCAGCCAAGAAGCCAGCAAGGAAGCCAGCCAGCCAGCAAGGGAGCCTGCTAGCCAGCCAGCAAGGGAGCCTGCTAGCCAGCCGCCCCACCCACTCCAGCAGACAGACAGCCAGTCATCCAGCCAGCCATTCCAGCAGGAAGGAAGCCAGCTAGCCCAGCAAAAACTGTGGTAGTGGTAAGTACATAGTATTTTGTGGATTTAGTTATATAAAATGGGAATATTGTGCTTTATTTAAGTTTTTAATGTTTAGAGGTTAATGGGGGTGTAGTATGGAGTATTTAAATCTGTGCAGTGGTAATTTTGAGATTTCCAAGTAGTAGTTTTAAATGGGAATATTTTGCTTTATTTGAATTTAAGTTTTTAATGTTTAGAGGTAAATGGGGGGTGCAGTACACAGTATTTACATTTGTGCAGTGGTTATTTTGAGATTTCTGAGTAGTAGTTTAAAATGGGAATATTGTGCTTTATTTAAGTTTTTTGTTGTTGTGTCTTTCGGCTTTTCTCGGTTAGGGGTCGCCACAGCGGAACTCCGGTCTGCTAATGATTGGCAGTAGATTTTTACATGCCAAGTTGCCAGCCCTGACGCACAACCTTCAACAAAGGTACGCCCATTCACACATCTCCACAGAGAAGACGCTTTAGCTGAGATTCAAACAGGACAACATCTTACTATGAGGCGACAACGCTACCACAGCAAACAACAACATCATTTAAGTATTTAATGTTTAGAGGTAGATAGGGGTGCAGTACACAGTATTTAAATTTGTGCAGTGGTTATTTTGAGATTTTCAAGTAGTAGTTTTTAAAGGTATAACACCTGTGTGTATGTGTATGTAACTGTGATTGTTGATGGGGGTATGATTTGGAAGCGTTACTTTTTAAAGGCTGAACCATGTGTATAGAAGTTTTGTTTATTTCTGGTGGGAGGCAATCTAAAATATAAATATAGTATGATGTATTTTTATTGTAGCTTTTTCAGGGTACTTTCTGTTTGCAGATAGAAAATATTCGAGCATAGTTTGCACTTTTTTGTGTGGAAATGTGTGCAATTTAATGCTGTTTTCAGGAAGTTAGGATATACTGTTTGGGTAATTTTTCCTGTTCTTGCAAGTCAATGTGCATGTGGTACAGGTCTACCTTTTGAGGGGGAATGTTAATAGTTAACGTAGTGCATTTATTATTCTAGTAGGTACATGTTGCCAACGTGTTGAAGCTGTTTCAAGATCGTTTTCATTTACAGTTGTAAATCTGTGCATTTTATTTTTTATGCTGCCTTTAATAGGGTTAAAAATGTCCTGCTTTGCTTGTAATGTGTGAATATGGGTGTACTGATTTTGCTTTGGCCTGTTTATTGCATTGCTGTGCTGGGTAAATTACTCTTAATTGCTATGTTTTGAGGTAAAAGGGGTCCATGGAGTCTGCCATACATTGTAGTTTATTTTAGTTGCTCTTGCAAGAAGTATTTTTAAAAGGTAAAATGTTTACTGACTTGTTCCTTTTTTTTTTTTTTTTTTGTGGTTTCATGCTCAGAAGTTAATGTATTGCATTTGAGATTGTGTTAAACCATGTCATTATTACTGGATAGTTTGCTTTTATAACTAGCAAAGTTTGTATTTTGTTTTTAGTGATGTCTTCAATAAATTTACAAGGTACTGCTTTCATTATAATCCGATTACGGCCAGTGCTGCTGTTGGGCATGTTCGTTAGTAAATCATTGCGCTGTGTAAATTAGTGCTATACATTTATTTCTTTTAACTGCTGTGGTCAAAAGCTAAATTGGGTCTATGGTATCCACTGTGCATTCTCATTCATTTTAGTGTTTTTTTTTTTGGTACAGCGAAAATATGTTTAACTTTATTTTCTTGAGAGGTGGGGTGGGGGGCATGTTTGGTGGTAGAAATAATGCATTTCGTTTTCTAGGAGCTGTGTTAATGTCAAAGTTTTCAATGGCCAAAATGCCCCCTACATTACCTCATTTATTATTTTACTTTTTCAAATGGTTTGTAATGTTAATTCTTTTCTGCTCCATACCTCGATTCTTTCATGTGCCAATGTTTTTCAAGCCAGTTCTTTCACATGCCAATGTTTTTCAAGCCAGTTCTTTCGCATGCCAATATTTTTCAAGCCAGTTCTTTCAAGTGCCAATGTTTTTCAAACCAGTTCTTTTGCGTGCCAATGTTTTTCTAGCCAGTTCTTTCGCGTGCCAATGTGTTTCAAGCCAGTTATTTGGCGTGCCAATATTTTTCAAGCCAATTCTTTCAAGTGTCAATGTTTTTCAAGCCAGTTCTTTCACCTGCCAATGTTTTTCAAGCCAGTTATTTCATGTGCCAATGTTTTTCAAGCCAGTTCTTTCAAGTGTCAATGTTTTTCAAGCCAGTTCTTTCGCATGCCAATGTTTTTCAAGCCAGTTATTTCACGTGCCAATGTTTTTCAAGCCAGTTATTTCAAGTGCCAATGTTTTTCAAGCCAGTTCTTTCAAGGGACAATATTTTTCAAGCCAATGTCTGTATTCATCCATCTAAAACTCCTTTTTCCCATTTTTGCACATGGTGTCATTGGGACGTCATTTAACAGTGGCAATCATCTACAGCCAAGGCCAGTTCGTTCTCAGGTCTTTACTGAATCTATATCAAAGAACGTTAAGCTGCTTCATGTTTTATATGCCAATGTTTTTATGATATCAGGTGCCAGTCTTTTTCAAACCAATGATTTCACATGCCAGTGTTTCTAGCCAGTTCTTTCGTGTGCCACTGTTTCTAGCCAGTTCATTCGTGCACCAATATGTTACTGCACACTACTAACACAGTTTTGCTAAATATGTTGCATATCAGGTAAGTACAGATTCAAGAATGAAGAGAGCAGCAACGTCATCGCAGTCAGCCAGTAACAAGAGAATGTGCAAGTGGCAGGATGTTTGGAAAATGGAATTCCACTGGATCGAGAGATGCAGTGATGTCAAAGCATTCTGCAGGTACTGCAAGAGAGAATTTCTAGTGACCCACGGTGGAAGAAACGATGTCACACGATATGAGGCAACTGAACAACATAAGACTGGTATTCTTCAAGCTAAATCCAGTCACCTGATGACAAAGTGGGCAAGGAACACAAACACTGAGGGACCAGAACATAGGATCATTGCAGCAGAGGCCTCTGAAGTGTTCCCTGCTGTTAAGCACAATATTTCCTATAACAGCTTGGACTGTGCAGTAAAGTTGGCCAGACAGTTGTACAGTGACTCGGACATTGCAAAGAAACTATCTTGTGGAAGAACCAAGGCTGAAGCCATAGTCGAAAATGTTTTGGGACCACACTCATTGGAATGCCTCCTGCATGACCTTCAAAAACCAGGCACTTCATTTGCAATTTCATCAGATGCTTCCAACAAGAGGAACATAAGATTATTTCCACTTGTTGTGAGGTATTTGGCTAAAGAAGAAGGGGTGGTGAATGGCCTTTTGGACTTCTATGAAGACCCTGATGACTCTGCACAGGCTATATCACAGCAGATTTCAAACATTATGGAAAGGCACTCCTTGCCATGGAACAACATTTCAGCATATGGGGCTGATAATACCAGTGTGAACTATGGGAAGAAATCTGGTGTGTATACCAGATTAAAAGAAAAGTGCCCATCACTCCAGAAGGCTAACTGTGTTACTTACATCATTCACAATGCAGCCAAAAAAGCTACAGAATAAATATCATATGACGTGGAAGTATTTGTAATAAAACTCTTCAGCCATTTCTCAGGTTCTGCTACAAGGACCAGAGACTTGAAAGACTTCTTTGAGTTTTGTGGCATGGAATTTGACAGTTTGTTAAGACATGTGCCAACAAGGTGGCTGTCACTACCCCAGCCATTGAAAGAGGAGTGAAAAATCTCCCAGTGCTCCAGTCCTATTTCCTCTCCCAGGGAGAAGAGGAGACCCCCCGGCAGATATGGCAGTACTTTTCAGCCAATGAGCATGGTGAGAATGAATTGCCTACGCTGCCCCAGTACTATTTGCACTTTGTGCTGTTCTTGTTGATTTTAATGAACATATAAGTACATTAGAAAAATCAGCACTTATGCCATGGAAACATTTTGTGTAATGGTCTCTCTGAAGCAAAAACTGCAGTTGCTTTCTTTGGCGGGGAAACTTAGGGCACTTATGACCACATTAGACAGCACTTCTGCTAAAAAACTGAAAAGAGATTTCATTGTGTTCTTGGAGACAGCAGTGAAGTACTTGGAACAGTGGTTTGATTATACTGAAAACAACTACTTGTTTACACTGTCTAAATTATGTCTAACTGAGCCCTTTGCTTTCAGTGATATACTCAATGTGACCACTGCCCTGAGTCTGCAGGATGTAGATGAAGACCATTTTTTCAGGGACTACTTGGCAATTAGGCCCTTTCTCGAACAGTTAAGTAAGACATGCTTGATCCCAGGAGAAAAGTGGCTGAAGCTTTTCAGAGAAGGGCCTGAGCTGACTTCACTATATCCAGTAATTGCTAGAGTATTATCTATACCGACATCAAATGCATTTGCAGAAAGAGTTTTTTCTTTGGTGAAAGGTAAATGGCCAGATGTGCAAAACCGATATAGTGTAGACTTGTTAAAAGCCGAACTAATGATGACTGTAAATTACCGGATGAAATGTAGTGACCTTTATTCAAATATTGTTTTAAACTGGGCCCTTCTTCAAGACATAAAATTTAATTTAAAATACACTTTAAAAAAGCGATTTAGTGTACTAGTGTGCAGTATGTAGTACTAGGGTGCAGTATGTAGTTTTGTGTTTTTCTTTGCTTTAGCTTTAATTTACAATAAAACAGTCTTAATTTTACACTTGGCTTGTGTGTGTGGTATGCAGATTTTTTAGTTTTCTTTCAGAATAGTCATATGGTTGGTTTATGATCTTTTTTTTTACTTTTTTTAAATAAACAAGTGTCTGTTTAATGAGTAGTGTGTTTTTTATTCCTTTAAAGCTTGCTTACTGTTACAACTGTGTGTTTTTTTGCAATAATGTTTTGTTTCACTTCAGTTAAATGGTTTGTGAGTTTTCAGTATGCTGTAATGTCCCAATTTGTACCCATAACTGTAATACTGCATCTCCTTTAATACCTCTGGTGATGTCGTGGTGGGGGTGTGGCCAGTGTCATTTTGATCACACACCCTGTCCTACTGGCCACACCCCCATGTCCCACTTTGGTCTTGTTAAAAGGTGGCAACCCTAATCACTGGAGAACTGTACATCTGCACCCATTACTTTCACTGATTACTTTTGTCCTTGATGTAATCCAGAAAGGCAACCTATGAAGTAATACTACCAATAAGCCATTCATAAACAGCCAGTATTAACTCTGCGTCAGCTCCCTGTACTGCACTGCAGGTGCAGTGTATAACCTGAAAAAAGAAATGCCAGGCACCTACAGTAAAGGAGTGAGGTACAATGGAATTTAGGCTATGACATGATGGATAAACAAGCACTTCTTCTGAACTGCTCAGACAGAAAGTTGCCATTTCAAACGTGACATATCTGTAGTATGCACAGCCTGGTGTATTCTCGAAGGCTGGTGTAGGTGAGTCAGGAAAGTAGGGGAAAGTTGCCATTTCAAACGTGGCATATCTGTAGTATGCACAGCCTGGTGTATTCTCGAAGGCTGGTGTAGGTGAGTCAGGAAAGTAGGGGAAAGTTGCCATTTCAAACGTGACATATCTGTAGTATGCACAGCCTGGTGTATTCTCGAAGGCTGGTGTAGGTGAGTCAGGAAAGTAGGGGAAAGTTGCCATTTCAAACGTGACATATCTGTAGTATGCACAGCCTGGTGTATTCTCGAAGGCTGGTGTAGGTGAGTCAGGAAAGTAGGGGAAAGTTGCCATTTCAAACGTGGCATATCTGTAGTATGCACAGCCTGGTGTATTCTCGAAGGCTGGTGTAGGTGAGTCAGGAAAGTAGGGAAAGTTGCCATTTCAAAGCGTGACATATCTGTAGTATGCACAGCCTGGTGTATTCTCGAAGGCTGGTGTAGGTGAGTCAGGAAAGTAGGGGAAAGTTGCCATTTCAAAGCGTGACATATCTGTAGTATGCACAGCCTGGTGTATTCTCGAAGGCTGGTGTAGGTGAGTCAGGAAAGTAGGGGAAAGTTGCCATTTCAAAGCGTGGCATATCTGTAGTATGCACAGCCTGGTGTATTCTCGAAGGCTGGTGTAGGTGAGTCAGGAAAGTAGGGAAAGTTGCCATTTCAAAGCGTGGCATATCTGTAGTATGCACAGCCTGGTGTATTCTCGAAGGCTGGTGTAGGTGAGTCAGGAAAGTAGGGAAAGTTGCCATTTCAAACGTGACATATCTGTAGTATGCACAGCCTGGTGTATTCTCGAAGGCTGGTGTAGGTGAGTCAGGAAAGTAGGGGAAAGTTGCCATTTCAAAGCGTGACATATCTGTAGTATGCACAGCCTGGTGTATTCTCGAAGGCTGGTGTAGGTGAGTCAGGAAAGTAGGGGAAAGTTGCCATTTCAAACGTGGCATATCTGTAGTATGCACAGCCTGGTGTATTCTCGAAGGCTGGTGTAGGTGAGTCAGGAAAGTAGGGGAAAGTTGCCATTTCAAACGTGGCATATCTGTAGTATGCACAGCCTGGTGTATTCTCGAAGGCTGGTGTAGGTGAGTCAGGAAAGTAGGGGAAAGTCACCATTTCAAACGTGACATATCTGTAGTATGCACAGCCTGGTGTATTCTCGAAGGCTGGTGTAGGTGAGTCAGGTGACATATCTGTAGTATGCACAGCCTGGTGTACTCTCGAAGGCTGGTGTAGGTGAGTCAGGAAAGTAGGGGAAAGTTGCCATTTCAAACGTGACATATCTGTAGTATGCACAGCCTGGTGTATTCTCGAAGGCTGGTGTAGGTGAGTCAGGTGACATATCTGTAGTATGCACAGCCTGGTGTACTCTCGAAGGCTGGTGTAGGTGAGTCAGGAAAGTAGGGGAAAGTTGCCATTTCAAACGTGGCATATCTGTAGTATGCACAGCCTGGTGTATTCTCGAAGGCTGGTGTAGGTGAGTCAGGAAAGTAGGGGAAAGTTGCCATTTCAAACGTGACATATCTGTAGTATGCACAGCCTGGTGTATTCTCGAAGGCTGGTGTAGGTGAGTCAGGAAAGTAGGGAAAGTTGCCATTTCAAAGGTGACATATCTGTAGTATGCACAGCCTGGTGTATTCTCGAAGGCTGGTGTAGGTGAGTCAGGAAAGTAGGGAAAGTTGCCATTTCAAACGTGGCATATCTGTAGTATGCACAGCCTGGTGTATTCTCGAAGGCTGGTGTAGGTGAGTCAGGAAAGTAGGGAAAGTTGCCATTTCAAAGCGTGGCATATCTGTAGTATGCACAGCCTGGTGTATTCTCGAAGGCTGGTGTAGGTGAGTCAGGAAAGTAGGGGAAAGTTGCCATTTCAAACGTGGCATATCTGTAGTATGCACAGCCTGGTGTATTCTCGAAGGCTGGTGTAGGTGAGTCAGGAAAGTAGGGGAAAGTTGCCATTTCAAACGTGACATATCTGTAGTATGCACAGCCTGGTGTATTCTCGAAGGCTGGTGTAGGTGAGTCAGGAAAGTAGGGGAAAGTTGCCATTTCAAAGCGTGACATATCTGTAGTATGCACAGCCTGGTGTATTCTCAAGGCTGGTGTAGGTGAGTCAGGAAAGTAGGGAAAGTTGCCATTTCAAACGTGGCATATCTGTAGTATGCACAGCCTGGTGTATTCTCGAAGGCTGGTGTAGGTGAGTCAGGAAAGTAGGGGAAAGTTGCCATTTCAAACGTGGCATATCTGTAGTATGCACAGCCTGGTGTATTCTCGAAGGCTGGTGTAGGTGAGTCAGGAAAGTAGGGAAAGTTGCCATTTCAAACGTGACATATCTGTAGTATGCACAGCCTGGTGTATTCTCGAAGGCTGGTGTAGGTGAGTCAGGAAAGTAGGGGAAAGTTGCCATTTCAAACGTGACATATCTGTAGTATGCACAGCCTGGTGTATTCTCGAAGGCTGGTGTAGGTGAGTCAGGAAAGTAGGGGAAAGTTGCCATTTCAAACGTGGCATATCTGTAGTATGCACAGCCTGGTGTATTCTCGAAGGCTGGTGTAGGTGAGTCAGGAAAGTAGGGGAAAGTTGCCATTTCAAACGTGGCATATCTGTAGTATGCACAGCCTGGTGTATTCTCGAAGGCTGGTGTAGGTGAGTCAGGAAAGTAGGGGAAAGTCACCATTTCAAACGTGACATATCTGTAGTATGCACAGCCTGGTGTATTCTCGAAGGCTGGTGTAGGTGAGTCAGGTGACATATCTGTAGTATGCACAGCCTGGTGTACTCTCGAAGGCTGGTGTAGGTGAGTCAGGAAAGTAGGGGAAAGTTGCCATTTCAAACGTGACATATCTGTAGTATGCACAGCCTGGTGTATTCTCGAAGGCTGGTGTAGGTGAGTCAGGTGACATATCTGTAGTATGCACAGCCTGGTGTACTCTCGAAGGCTGGTGTAGGTGAGTCAGGAAAGTAGGGAAAGTTGCCATTTCAAGCGTGGCATATCTGTAGTATGCACAGCCTGGTGTATTCTCGAAGGCTGGTGTAGGTGAGTCAGGAAAGTAGGGAAAGTTGCCATTTCAAACGTGACATATCTGTAGTATGCACAGCCTGGTGTATTCTCGAAGGCTGGTGTAGGTGAGTCAGGAAAGTAGGGGAAAGTTGCCATTTCAAACGTGACATATCTGTAGTATGCACAGCCTGGTGTATTCTCGAAGGCTGGTGTAGGTGAGTCAGGAAAGTAGGGGAAAGTTGCCATTTCAAACGTGGCATATCTGTAGTATGCACAGCCTGGTGTATTCTCGAAGGCTGGTGTAGGTGAGTCAGGAAAGTAGGGGAAAGTTGCCATTTCAAACGTGGCATATCTGTAGTATGGACAGCCTGGTGTATTCTCGAAGGCTGGTGTAGGTGAGTCAGGAAAGTAGGGGAAAGTTGCCATTTCAAACGTGGCATATCTGTAGTATGCACAGGCTGGTGTATTCTCGAAGGCTGGTGTAGGTGAGTCAGGAAAGTAGGGGAATGGCAAGATGCTGAAGAAACTGGAGCGATATAAATGACATTATTTTCTACCTGGATTAGCTTTTTTATCTGGATTACTTTACTTTTGAAATTGCTACTTCAAAACTGCACTGTACAAACAGGAATTCAGCTATTTGCATATTAATACCACCTCTCCCCTGAAAAGAGGCTACTAGCTTAGAAGGACTAACTCAGTCAACAAAGGATAGATAGATAGATAGATAGATAGATAGATAGATAGATAGATCGATCGATAGATAGACAGACATAGATACACAGAGTTTACAAGCGCTTTGTTTAGCAACTTCATTCATGAATGACCAATAAATTACTTTGCTATCTACGTAAGCTGCAGAACTAGTCATTGGATTGTTTGTCCTTATGTGTTTTTGCTGTATGAAGATTATACTATATTATCTTTTACAGTTTACTAGCATATCCATGATATACTGCAAATTATAAGGATAGTTCTGCTAAACCAAGTAGTTGCTCTATCATGTGCTGGGTGTTTTTATGACTGTAATACTGTGTGTGTGTGTGTGTGTGTGTGTGTGTGTGTGTGTGTGTGTGTGTGTGTGTGTGTGTAAAATTAAAATTTCTAATGCTGACAGATATACAAACAGACTTAACAAGTGCACGTACATCACCTGTCCTATGTAGGATATGATACAAATCTCTGTTAAGCAACATTTCAAAACCATTTCACAACTGACTGCTTCTTCCTTTCTGTTGCATTCACTGCATATCAAACTACTGTTATGGAGCTTTTCACCCTAGGTCTCCACTGAAATGGGATCTTGCTATTTCGAGAACCTAGTTTAGAACACAGAGTGAATTTAGGTGACTATACTTAAGCTATTGGAAACAAGCAGTGATACCTGTGTGTGTCATACTGAAGCTACTTGACTCACTTCTTCTTTCTCCATCTGATTAAGTCACTGTCTGATGTTACTTACATCTCCTTGTGATTGAGAAAAGCCATTATGCAGCAACAACTCTAAAAGCAAGCTAATAACTTCTGTTGCACCTGAGTTCTATTACTACTGATTCTATAACATCTTGCCTTTCCTTTACTTTCCTAACTTGCCTACCCCCAACCTCTGATAATGCACCACTCTCTGCATACCACACCGCTCATATTTGAACTAGCAAGTAGGCAGTCCTGGGAGAAGTGCTAGCTGGTATGTTATTTCATGCAAGTGGGCATGTATTCCAAATTGCTTAGCATTTAAAATGTATTTCTTGAATTAAATATGCCTCCATGACATTCATTGTAAAAGGGGGAATTCCCCTTTTCTTCTCTGATGCAGTAACCTCAGAGTTAAATAAATTCCATCTGTAGAGGGAGCTGAGTTACTTGTGTAGACTGCAAGGGGAGTTCCCTAACAGAGACCATTGTTTTTATATACTGCAAGCTGCATCACATTGCTAAGAACAAATTGTGTCAGAGAAGGCTCTCAAGTATCATATAATTGTATTAATTTACAACCAATTAGCCACCTCTGTCTATGACTTTATGGATATTATTTTGGCAATAATTATTTCCTATTTAAAAGTTAATTTTTCCATCACATTCCAGGTGTTGCAATGGGTACATCAGCCTTATTTATGCCAACATTCTTTTATCTTTTTGTGAAAACAACTTTGCCCGTTCTTCAAAATTTAAGAGACATACATACATACATACATATATATATATATATATATATATACACACACACTATCTGAATAATAGTCTAACTTTACCATAGTAAGCTGTAAGCGATCGCCTATTACAGTTAGATCTACGTACCCTCCCAACCCCAGCAAAAAAAAAAAAAAAGGACATTCCTTCAAATGGGTCACCAACCAGGTGGCCAGATGCATGACACATCCCCTTCCTCCAGCATCAGACATTCAGGTTCCATTTCTGTGCCCTGCCCCCAACCCTCCTTTTAAACTGTAGCAAGCTGTTTGATATAAATGTAGCAAACAGTTCCTGCAGTTTATACCTGCCTGCACGGAGTGCTTCAGTGTTTATGTTTCAGTTAAATAAAAATAAAATAAAAAAATGTTTTTAAACTGTAGAAAACTGATTGCCACAAATGCAGCAAACAGTTGCTACAGTTTATACCCTGCCTGCACAGAGCATTACAGTGCTCAGATTTTAGTTTAAAAAAGACATTTTTTACTTGCAAACTGCTTGCTACAAGCAATCAAGAAGTTGTTACAATTTAGGAAACACACAGAGAGCTACAGTGTAGTTTCCGTGGTGGTGCAGCGGTAGCATTGTTGCCTCATAGCAAGACGCTCTCCCGTTCGATTGTCGGCTGGAGTGAGGGGAGTGCCTTCTGTGTGGAGTCTGCATGTCTCCCAATGGCTGGGTGGGCATTCGAAAGACATGCGTAAATGGGCTTGCCTTCGTTGAAGGTTGAACGTCGAGCTGGCACCTTGGCGTTTGTGAAAATCTACTGCCAATTATTAGCGGACCGGAGTTCTGCTGTGGCGACCCCTAACCGGGAAAAGCCGAAAGACAACAACAACAACAAAGAGCTACAACACTCAGGTCTGACCACATATGCATATTTTAAAAGCTGGTATTACATGAAAAATTAATTGGCTAATTGTGCCCCTCCAACACTTTGTGCCAGGGGGCCGTTGCCCCCCTCTCACCTCACCCTAGCTATGCTATGGGGTGCCTGGGTACAACAGATCAACTGAATACAGTGGTTCTTTTGACAATAACACTAAAAGTGTGATATACATTTGGCTGCATGTTCTACACATCAGTCATTTCATTGTGAAGGCAAAGAAAACACATTGTCAAATTAGTGAACATGACAGAAACATTAAGAAAAAAGATCCTAATAATGCACCATAAGCACATTTTATGTTGTCAGAATTTTATTTCATTTAACTTATTAATTTATTTTGGAAAAAGAGGAACCTCTAAAACTAGCCACTACAGCTTATGACTTAAGGGAATTCTTTACAAGCCAACCAGTTGCCAACTCACTAAAGATCTTCTTGGGGTAGCCAGATAAAAATACCCACAAAGATGTCTACATCAAAATGTACAGATGAGAGTACTCAGCTTCACAGTCCAGACATACTTACAGTTAAATGCATTGGCAGACCACAACAGGAAACATTGAACAAAAAATGCAGATCTTAATACGATAAAGGATGGTAGCCAAAAGGGGTCTGGCAGATTATTTAGTGACCATGGTGCGAATATTGTTGTGACATGGTGACTGCTTTCGTGACTGCTATACTATCACAGTCATCTTATGCTTTCTTGGTTATGTGTCTGCCATGGATCCCACTCACAGCTTTGCGACTACTGTTCCTCTAATGCCAGCAGGAATTTTTTAAATATTGCCCAAATTCACTTAAAAGATAACAGACCAACAGGTTTTGCAATAAAATGCTGAAAATAAGTATGCAATTCTAACATCTAGCATTATTGCCTTGTTTGTAATCTTTGGTGATTTACCATAATGGGGCAAAAATATGAGGCAAAATCAGATACATTCTGCAAACTCAGGAAAAGTTGAGAGGTGTACAGGGATCACACCTCTTAACTTCTTTGCTCAAGAATTCTGTATATACACACAGATAATGTGGGGGAGGGGCAAAATCTAGGAACACTTTTTACATTTTACTATAATTCACTTAAGTTACTAGAGCAACATTTTTTGTATCAGTATGTGTTCTCTGAACAATAAGAAATATGAAACTCTAATGTGTTGCATTATTGACATGGGCCATGGCTGTAATTCTCAATGAATTACTAGAAAATAAGGCAAAGAGCAAACATAGGAGGAGATGAGAAACATGGGCATGACAATCATGGTGCCATGTGATAGCATCTTCAGCCTTCTGCAGCAGCATACATCTGTATTGTACTTTTTAGCACTTTTGGTGATCACAGACAATTGGCAGAAGAGCCCCCCGTTTGGGGAGAAGTGGAAACTTAGTTTGAATGTTTACAATTCTATGTTCCACACTTTGCATTTTTATTTTAGCAATTTATCGATCAGTAAGTCCTGTGGACACAACTATCCCCTTTTTAGGGGTAACTCTGGAGCACTGTCTGGTTAAGTGACTTGCTCAGAGTCACACAGTAGTCAAACGAATGTAGAAGGAATCAAACCCAGTGCCCTGGGCATAGAAAGCAGCTCATTATCATCTCAAAGCTGTTATTAATAGTTCCTTTACACGTGGCACTTTTCTTCCTCATTTAACCAGCCTCTACAACTATATTTTGGAATGCTGTAGTTCCTTTACACGTGGCACTTTTCTTCCTCATTTAACCACGCCTCTACAACTATATTTTGGAATGCTGTAGTTCCTTTACACGTGGCACTTTTCTTCCTCATTTAACCATGCCTCTACAACTATATTTTGGAATGCTGTAGTTCCTTTACACGTGGCACTTTTCTTCCTCATTTAACCACGCCTCTACAACCATATTTTGGAATGCTGTAAAGAGTTAGCTCAGCACAGGATAAGTGTGTCAATGTCTAACACTCCTTACATTCCTGAATCTTAAATGCCATCTATTTTTTTAATCTGCACAAATCTGAACTACATTATCAATTGTTCTCATTATGCAGGAACCTAATCAATAAAAGCAGGTAATTGTTATCCCTCTGCTGTGGCTGTAACTTTGGTATAAACAACTTTTACTACAGTTCCCTTACCTCTGCTTTGACTAAAATTCTTAACATCACTGTCTCTTCTCAAACTTACCAAAAACCTAAACATACATGTGTTTATGGCTAGTCATGGCACATACAGCCCTTCCACTGACCTGAGGAAAGTATGTGACTCAATGCCCTATCCTCAGCACCTAACCTAATTACAAAATTTTGACCAACAAACAATTAGCATTAAGTGGTTCTCTAAGTATAGGTCTAACCACTCCTTCATGGGTTTAGTCATTGACAGGGAAAACCTAACTATTCTTCAGCAGGTGCCCACTCCCTCAAACTTGTTTCCACTATATATTATTCTCTAACTTTTAACAGCCCTGGTATACATGCTATTTGTTATAATAACATTTTGAGCTAACAATACATCCTTATCCCAGCAGTCTTTTTGATCACTTTTATAACCAAATTCACTTTCACACCTTCCTGTCCTTCTAGCATGAATACTTTTTTTTGGCCCTTTCCTATTTCATCTTATTGGACTCCAGTGCCCCACATCCATTGTTAGTTCTACCAAACTTGCATCAATACCCCCAGACTTACTCCAACATTGGCTGGGTCCTGGCGGGGTCTTGGTCATCTATCAACAGCTGGGGGATTTTTGTTTATGACTACCCCATTCCATTCTCCCTTTTGGTATTAGTGGTAACATCCAAGGTGCAAGCATGTAATAGGTATGCTCTGTGTATTTCCCCACCTTCACAACAGTTTAGCCATGTCTCCACCTTTCCCCTCTTTGAACCACACATTCCTAGCCAAGCAACATCCCCAGTCTCCACCAGGAATCATTGTGGGAGATGCCCACAGAACCACTATCCCTCCCAGGATGGTAAAACCCATTCCTCTCTCCCAGTCTATCAGATGCTCGTACCACTAATCGAACCCAGTTCTACTGGGCCATAGTCAGGGTTTTATCCCTCTACGGCACTAGAGCAGCTCTTCTAACATGGATACTGCGTGCCTACAAAAGTTATTTCACCAGTGACTGGTCCTGTGTTGTCCCTGAAAACAGGCATTTTTGTCCAGTGTGTTAACCAGCTTAACACATGAATAAAACACAAATACAAACCTGTATAGCCCAGTTTCATTTCTTTCTGCCTATGCTTATCTTGTTCCACACCAGTCCCTTGTTATACAATTGCAGCTCTCATGACGTACTTGCATAAGCTTCTTCCCGTTTGTCCCCACTCCACCAAACTTTCCCCTTTCAACCCTGGGATTCTGTAGAGACATATATAGCACAGGTGTATGTAGCTCAGTTCTTGGAAGGTGGTTTTATTTGAAAATACAAAGCAGGAATTCTACATTTCCTCACCAAATAGCATTTACTGAACAAAAAGTAGATATAACAGAAAAAAAAAGGAGACAGAGTCCCCATAAACACTTTCTTTGCAGAGGGTTGATGCCCCTGCACTCCATATACCCATATACATATATATATATATATATATATATATATATATATATATATATATATATATATATGCCCTAAAGCCATTCATTGCTCTTTGCATACTTGGTTGTGACTAAAGATAGTCTGGCTTGTCCATTCCACTTCGAATAACACAAAGGAGTACAAGACATTGAGCAGATTTACCTGGTAACAAAAGGAATAAAAGTGAGACATTTAGGTACATTTGATGTGATTGTCATAAAAAAGTAAATGACTGCAAAGATCTGAACCCTGGCAATGAGGTAACCATTGAGTTTTATTGCTTTTCTTTAGGATAAAAGTGCCTGTAATACACAAACATTTGGAATGGCACACAAAATAGTGGGACAATGAACTAAACTAGGTACTTTGTAAAGATGTAGGGATGAAGAAGTCTGAGTATTGACAAAAGCGCTTAACTTGTTGTTTTATCATTTTTAAACTGTGACTTTATGTGTATTTGTACTTCA
This sequence comes from Protopterus annectens, assembly GCF_019279795.1. Taxonomy (NCBI): domain Eukaryota; kingdom Metazoa; phylum Chordata; order Ceratodontiformes; family Protopteridae; genus Protopterus; species Protopterus annectens. Next base: position 7,418,008 of record NC_056740.1, read on the forward strand.
TTTTGATCATTGGATTGAGTAAAGAATTTTTTCATTATTCGGGCTCCGTCTCGTTGGATACCACCCTGCATCTGCTGTTCATTCTAGTTTAAACTAGGTACTTCTAAATAAGTTGAGCAAACATAAAATTGATAGAAATTAGTACGTAACAAATTACAAACTCATTTAAATACACTCTTTCTTTACATATGCAAACATTAGCTAACATAATGAATACATTTAACAAAGAAGTGCAGCAATTTTGATCAGCAAACCCTGCTTAACAATTTTGATCAGCAAACCCTGCTTAACAATGTTCTAATTTAAATATTAATATTCTTTCTGTACAAAGCTTTTGAGGTGAGATTAGTGAACCTTTCACCCTTGAAGCAAGCTTGTTATGCCATGGTTATGCCAGGAAAGTGGTATAGCATGCATAACCCTGATTCACAGAAACAGCCCATGCCCATGCATAACCCTGATTCACAGAAACAGCCCATGCCCATGCATAACCCTGATTCACAGAAACAGCCCATGCCCATGCATAACCCTGATTCACAGAAACAGCCCATGCCCATGCATAACCCTGATTCACAGAAACAGCCCATGCCGATGCATAACCCTGATTCACAGAAACAGCCCATGCCGATGCATAACCCTGATTCACAGAAACAGCCCATGCATAACCCTGATTCACAGAAACAGCCCTTGCCCATGCATAACCCTGATTCGCAGAAACAGCCCTTGCCCATGCATAACCCTGATTCCCAGAAACAACCCATGCATAATCCTGATTCCCAGAAACAGCCCATTGTCTGTTAAAACCAGTGCTATTGCTACACTAAGGGCATTCATAATATCCTAAAACATAAACAGTGGGTGGTGCTGTATGATTTTAAGATGCAACTATCACTGTCCACTGTCTGTGAGTAGTATGCACAGCCTTTCTGTTAAAAGCAGTGACCCTTGTAGTCAGACATCTCTTGGAATTTCCTTGACTCTTATATGAACACTGGCAACACATGGTATCAAACCCATCCCCCACCCCCCATTGCCCACGCTCCTACACACTGTAAAATAATTATTTGTCCTCAGCCCACTCTTATCCAGCAGTAATCAATAAATGTTTCCAAATCTCTCAGACAGTGGAGCCACCCAAATCTTTCCCATGCTGCTGGCAGTAACCAAAGACAGATCCCAACTTCTTGTGTAAATTATTGACTAAGCTTCTGGTGTCATTCTAAGGGGATCCAGTATCTGTCTGCCTGGGACGACATGGTCGACAGGCCACGATGCTTTGCCAGAGATGGCCTGCACCTGTCATCCCTGGGATTCTGGATACTGGCTAAAGCTCTTGCCGCCCCTATAGTGCCTTTTTTAGGCAAGGCTCAAAAGACAAACCCACAACCATAACAGTTACAAGCAAACAACAACTGACGGTAATGCTACTTAATGCTAGAAGTCTAAACCTCAAAATGCACTCATTCGAGGCACTCCTTAAAATGGAAAACATTGATATCTGTGCAGTGACTGAAACCTGGTTCAAGGCTCCAGAAAGCACCCCTGCAATACCAGGGTATAACTCATATCATACCTTTCGGCCATCTACCCAGGACAGGAACACCAAGGGTGGAGGTGTATCCATATTCATTAAAGATATCCACACCTCCAGGCTAGTTGCCCAACATAATGCATCCAAAATTATTGAGTGCAACTAACTCTGGGCAAAACTGCAATCCATATTGTAGCTTGCTACAGATCCCCCACCATGCCCCAGGATTCCCACTCCTCTTTTCTTGATATACTGGAAAATATTAGGGTTCAACAAAACACCCTAATAATGGGTGATTTCAACTACCCCACCATTAACTGGGAAAACTACTCATGTGCCAGTTCCTTCGCTCAACGATTTCTAGAATTCATAAACTCTAATGCCCTGGATCAACTTATCCACATCCCCACCGGGGAAATAATATCCTAGACTTTGTCATAACCAACATGAGTGACCGGTGTTCCACACCTGAAATCAGCTCCTCATTGGTCAGATCAGACCATAAGCTAATCACCATAGATATCCACATCCCACCCTCACCCCCCCCATTAAGGAAACCACTGTAAAAAATGTCTCCAAAGCCAACTTCATGCTTCTTAAGACAGAAGTGGCAAACTTCATGACATCCATGCAGATGGACAATGCAGTTATGACTGCTGAATCTTATACAAATGCACTCTATATACACTTACATGAGTGCATGGATGGTGCTATCCCTCTCAGAACCAAGATGCTATCCTGCAAAAAAAGGAAGCCAATCTGGTGCTCCCCTGCTATAAACAAACTATACAACAGAAGGAAGAAACTGTTGCAAAAGAGAGTAAAATCCCATGAGTGAAAGAGCTCCCTAGTCAGCCTCAGTAAGAAGCTGAGATCCCTCATACAATCCTCCAAAGCCAGCCATAGAAACAAGATTGTCACTAAGTATAAGGACAATCACAAAGCATTCTATAGCTATGTCAAGAATCTCAGTGGCAACACCCAGATCTGCTCTAAGTTGCAGCACAATGGCACAAAGATTACGGAACCAACTGATATTGCCAACATCCTGGCTGATAGGCTCACTGCCAACTTTACCCCCCAAAGGGCCCATATCCATACCAGAAGAATGCAGTGCCCCTGAAATCACAACTGAGCAGGTAAAACCTGTGCTCTCCAAAGCCAAGAACGCAGCATCCATGGGACTGGACAACATCCTAGGCTGCATTCTACACAAACTTCAGAACGAACTGGCCCACCACCTAAGCACCATGTTCAACTACAGCCTCACATCAGACTTTGTACCCACTGAATGGCACACAGCAACAGTTATACCACTCCACAAAGGGGGAGCAACCATGGACCCTGGGAACTATTGCCCTATTAGCCTGATGAGCCTGGTCTGCAAAGCCATGGAACATATCATCATGAAACTCATAAACAAAGACATTGGTAACCTCCAGACTCTGGATCCCACCCAGTTCAGGTTTGTGAAGGGCAGATCATGCCTCCTGAACCAGAATGACTTCTTTGAAACAGTCACCAAAGCCACAAACAAGGGTAAGGCAGTTCACACAGCCTATCTTGACCGTGCCAAGGCTTTCGACACCATCACCCATTCAGGAATCATAGATAAACTCACTAAACTGAGTATAAATCCATACATCACAAGACAGGTTGCCAATTGGCTCAATGATAGAGCCCACACTGTAAAAGTTGCAGACTCCAAATCTAACTTCAAACCTGTGACAAGTGGAGTACTACAGGGTTCAGTCCTGGGTCCTCTCCTTTTGGTATCTATTTCTCTGAAGTACAGGATAACACAGAGGGCCTCTGGCTGATGAAGTTCACAGACAACTGCAAACTACATGTCATAGTCAAGTCCCAAAATGATGTGGACATACTACAGAAGGGCCTCCCCAAGACTACTGCTTGGTGCCAGAGCCATGGCCTCAAGCTCAGTGCCAAAAAGTGCATTGTCATCCCCTTTGGTAAGAACTCGGTACTCTTGAACTACCACATAGGTGGCAGTACACTTAACGTAAAAGGTGTGATAAGAGACCTTGGGACTCAGGTGGACAGTAGTCTCTCCTTTGATAATCACATTGCCACAGTAGTCAGAAAATCCTTGTACGTGGCACACCTCATCACAAAAGGGTTCTCATCCAGAAAAAAAGAGGTAGTTATTCCCCTCTACGCGGCTCTCATTAGACCCATTATTGAGTACAACGCACCTTTTGGAATGTACCTCACAAGCCATCTGCAACAGCTGGAAAGGCCACAAAAATACCCCACAAAGAGGATTATGGGACTCAAACAGATGCCCTATGCTGACCATCTCAAAAACCTCCAGCTTTACTCCGTAGCATATCGCCTACTCCGAGATGATCTCTGCCTAACATACAAAGCTATGTCAAACACAGAGCTGTTGGACATGCAACACCTAAAGAAATCCCAATCCCACCAAGCTACACGCTCCAGAGACCTAAACCTTCTCACACAATAAACAAAACTTGCTGGAGAGCTAGATTCCTGTCTCAGAGGCTTCCCATACTCTGGAACAAGCTGCCTATCTACATCAAACAGAGTTCCTCACTAGCACTCTTCAAGACAAATCTTGATGAGTGGATGGGAAATAGGAAACTCACCCCGGGGATCAGCTCTGTGGCTCTGCTCAACACAGGCACAGGAAAATAACCTTCTTTAGTGGCGAAAGTTAGGGAACCTTGTTAGATAGGCTTACACAGGCCCTTGGGCTGATAGCCTAGTACCTACCTACCTATGAACCTATGTGTATCCCAGAAGTGAACAGATTACCTGCCCATTCATCCTTCTAGTGAATGAAAATCTCTGATGGCCTCCCCATCCCTGTCAGAGCCCATCCATCCTGTTAGTGAACTGAAATCTCTATCTCCACATCCCTGTCAGAGATTACAAATACACACCCAACCCCATTATAATCCTAGTGCTGACTGGAGTCTCCTCCCTATCCCCTCCCATCCAAGTAGAAACCAGTCTCCTGTCTACCCTCAGATCCTAACCAAATGGTGAGTTTTGTCCCTGTGTTTGGCCACTCATCATACAAATGCCCAGATTCCACCCAATCACACAGCTCCTAACCCCTGAGCAGACTACATGTGAGCGAATGATGCAAACCCGTTACTTTTACAAGCATAATCTGTGACCCCTTGAATAGGAACAAACTTCAGACATCCACAAATCCGCCACTTCAAGGCTTAGTGTACACAATGATTGAGTTCAGGACTCCCACCTCCACACCATTACACTCGGTTGTGTAACTAGCTGAATTATGCCTTTTGTTAACCAGGTAAACCCAGTAGGCACAATACTTTTTCTCAGGGACTTGCCAGAGGCACTGCATAGTTAACTGATTTGCTCTGAGTCACACAGTAAGGCATATTTTAGCTGAGGGAATGAAATTGTGAACTGCAGAATGATTCGCGTTAGCAGCCCATTGTCTTAAATCCTCTGCATAAAACTTGCAAACCAACAGGAGTTACAGCCAGGGTTTTGACTGGGATTATAGTACTAAGTTCTCCCCCTCTCTTACTGTTATAATGACAGCTCTATTGTGCCCCGTGTCATAGTCTGGGTCTGCCTGTACTCAATTCATCTCTCCCAGTAATCCAATGCCCAAATTTATACTTGGCCCAGTGAGAAAACTCAGGAGATCTTAGGAGCCCACTGTCCATCTTCCAGCCAAGAAGGTTTATATATGAAATACTCACTTTCCCCAACCCCTTCCACTGCACCCATTGACAAATATCTAAAGGCAACTCCCCTCTACTCCCTTCTTTGGAAGCCTCTATGCCACTAAACTGGCTTTATAGTACTGAGGTTTTGGTGTTGATTACTGTTATTTTTGGTTAGAGGTTCAGGTTATTCTTAGGCTAAGATTTTAGGTTTGGGTTGCATATTATAAGGCATGTGGGGTGTTGTATCCTGCATGTATAGTATAGGAAGCTTTGCCTATCATAAGAAATACTGTGGATAATATTGTGATACCTCCTTGTGTGCATTTTCAAATACCATAGTTCAATGAAATAGTTTTCAGGTTTTTAAATTTTCAGCTATGTGGCCTTGACTGTATATTTTTTACTGGATTTTGCTTCAATGAGATGTCATTGTCATATCTTAAACAGAGATGTGTACATTTTTTTACAGATGAAATCTTGCAGTGCTGGCATGTGACCCATAACAGTGAACTACTGAAGTTACAAAATAAATGTCCACTATGCAAAGGACATCAATACTCCAGAATGAGTTGCAAATTAGTTTACATTGCTTCTACCTAACAGTTTTAGAAGTACTGCAATAGAACGTTTACAGATTGTTAGATGAAGACCTATACACTTTAGAAAATGATTAATAAGAGGAACTGCCTTACCAGTTTTAATCCCTCTCTGCCAATACAGCTGGCACATAGTAATTCACTGTATGAAATTGGTGATGTTCCAATGCATACATTTCAGGATGGTGTGGAAAGAACACTGCAACTGCTATAAGATTATTGACTAAAGTTAAATAGAAGAGTACCTACAGAGAAAACAAAATCCTTGGCCTGGTGAGAGACTGAAGAAATTTAAACAGTATTTGTATGGAAAGATTTACCATGGATTCAGACCATCCATTACTGTTATCTATTTACAGGCTAAGGAATGTCATACCCTAATAATGGCTGCCCATCTATTACATTGGCTCCTCTTCGTTGGGGAAAATAATACTGAATATAAGGGAATGAAGCACATGGAAATGGTGACTTACTAAACAAATGTCAAGTGAAAAATCTAAAGAACAAGTTATGGCATTTGCCATACAGTTATCTGTATGCCTCCCAACTGTTCAGAGTTTTGCAGGAATTTTGCCTCATACTTTTGATTTGTCCCTCATAAAAACTCTCATTTTCTAGGAAATCATTGTGGAAATCCTCTGCTTCAAATTTTGATTAGCAGCCTGGAATCCATAAAGAGACTGAAAACATAACCAAATGGTGCAGTGATAGCAAATGTGCACAAATGCATCACCACCACACCCCTGCACCCTTGGCAATGTCTAGTTCACCGCAGCAATGAATTGAAATCAATCTTATTGGCCATTTCATGGGTTCAGTGTTCCCAACTGCATGAGATGCTCATTCAAAGTAACTAGAAGTAATTTGTAAGGTATCAGCATTAGAAAATATATCCTCAGCGATAAGGGCAATGCCATCAAGGAACTGGTTACTGGAACAAATTGTTAGTGATAAGGGTCCACGTTTACTTCAGAGAAGGTTAAAACATTTATGAAGCAGAGTGGAATTCAACATTTTTCATGACAGCTCCAAAACCCAGCCACAAATGAGCTCGCTGAAAGATTTGTACAAGCTTTCAAGAAGGCTGCAAAGTCTATAATACACAATCATAAGACACTAGTGCATACAAAATATATATATATTTGTCTGGGTGCCTGCTGCAATTCTGGCTATTTTAAATGCAACCCTCAGAACAACTGAACTGCAAGTCTAAACAGTGGGAACACTTACTAAGTTTGCGGTTGTGGTATCTTGAAATATTCCTCTTACGCTGAAGTTGGGCAATTTCATAATTCACATATATATAAACAGTAAGGCAGCTCCTCCATGTTGTTAATGCAGGCTAGTAAAGCTCCCACTTACAAAAATACTTAAAAGTCAGTTTTAAACCTTACTGTTTTTATGGTCGAATCTAAGTTTAGTTTTCTAAGTATCAGGGTTTGCAGTATCAGATCTTGCAATTCTGACATGGTCTTTTTTTGCTCACATACCATACTGACAAACAAGCAATAAACAAAAGAGAATGAACATTACTCTTAAAACAGAAACCCGTGTTATAGAGCACAGTTGCTTGAAAGCAGATATGCAACGAAGTGTGCATAACACACAGGTTTCAGCAAGTGAATCAGAAACCACTGTGATACATATATTGGTGAGCAATTGCTATCTAGCCCTCAGTGGGCTGAATGAAATACAATGCCATACCTAAGATGGTGTCTGACCAGACCATGAAAAAGACAAATAATCAAGAATACTTCTCAAGGGAGATGCATATTATTAAAAAGTTATATATTTCCAGAAATGAAGCAAACCAGACGTTTGATTGCGTTCAGTTAGAGAGAATGATTACTGCAGATTTTATGCTCCAGAAAATGATTGATCATATCTTTGACAAAATGAGAGGAAAACTGAAGGTAAGCAACACCTATGACTGACATGTACACTGGTGCTGCATTATGCTCACTGGAGGATGCCCCCAAAGTGCCAATCCAAGTCACTGTTTCAGGCTCAGAAGAGCTACAGTGCTGCTGTCCTGAGTACCCCCGTGATGATGGAGAGAATTTCTGATTACGAAACAGTACAAGTATCACTAAGACTGAAGTATTACTTTCAGTAAATGATTAATGTGGAGATATTGTAGGTTTTATGAATAAATCATCAGGAAAATAATCACTAAGTGCTGGTTTAGAATGTACAATAACCAATACAACACCTAACCAAACACAAAATGACAAGAAAAATGCATTTTCTGTGGGGGTAAAATCCCCATCCCTGTCTGTATTATTATTATTATTATTGTTACTATTATTATTGTTATTATTGTTATTATTGTTATAAACATCAGTTCTGAGGCTGTGTGCTGAGTGAAAAGGCAATTCTACGAAGTATTTTCATTTCATCTGGTCTGACAAACTGTGCTCCATCTCCATCCAACCGAATGCAGTGAAAAAAAAACTATAAACATAATGTAGCCAGTGGGAAAAAACAAAATCGCTATTTATTTTAAAGATATGACAAACAACTGGTCTTTGAAGGTGGTGGTGCAGAGGTCATAACACTAACCTCAGCCAGACTATAGACATGTGATCACCTGAAAAAGTAAGCTGTAGTACCAAGTAATTGCCTCTTATTATTTTTATGTTTTTCTTTTATCCTAGGCTAAAATGTAATGTAAGATGAATTTACTGTAGCAGTAATTTATTCATGCAAAGATTGTGTATGCCTATACAGAGTGGGTCTGTTGATTCAGCAAAAGGTTCCATGAGTAAAAAGCACACTGAATAGCAGAAAGCACACTGAATGGCAGCTCTGGATGACAAGTATATACTTTTTTTTTTCCTCATTATAAATGTATGCTGCAGTCACACAAGCAGAACTTTGTTTTTTTTTCCTTGGACTTAGTATTTAAATTTCTCTTCATGTCCCACTGTAAAAGCACTCCTGAACCTATGTCTATTTTAGATGTGGGAGTAACTGAGAGTTCAAACAGCAGCAAAAAAAGTAACTATAGCTGACATAACCTAGGCACCAGATCTGAGACATGATATTCCCTGTCTGCGTATGACATTAAAGTCCAGCATCCAGTTCATAAAACTACATGGGCTACTAAAATTGCTACCCAGTGGAATATAAAAGACGACTCTCTGACAAAGAAGGACCAAGCACACTAATTTAACAAATCTATAATTTCATTAGCTGATTTCTGCAAATGAGCTGCATTAATAATAAAGAATGATAAAAAGGAGCAGGACTCCAGTAGATCTGACAACAGCCATGACCTGTACCTGCTGCCCTCTAGCTAACCTCATCTTCTTTGCAATTACTAATTCACATCTGGAACAACTCTAACTAAAGGCACACTAGCTAATGCTCGGAGGATGGGGACTGCTCTAACTGCCTATGCAGTCAAGGAAAACAGACGTTTACAGCATATTAGATTCTGATACAAAGTCAGTTCCTTGGCAATTAATCTGTTTTACTGACATGCCTATTTTTCACAACATAGCACTGGAAGATATGTGATTTTAATGCAAAATTGCTATAAAGCACGGTGTTTTTCAGTTAAGTTTTCCCCTGACACTCACATTTTTTCCTTAAAAAATAAATTGATCCTTAAAGAGAACTTGCTTGACTCCCCAAACCGAAGCTGCTCCCCTTCTCCCACATATGCACTTTCTCTCACACACACATGACGTGCACTCATTACTACAAAGCAGCATGTGCAATGAACGACAGCCCTGTGCTTACCTTTGTTATGGAATCAGACCAAGGTATGGTGATTAATACAAGAACATTGTACAACAACTTCAAAAACAGTATAAGCCAGCACATTGTCTATAGCACAGAAATGATATGAACTTGATGTGCTGATTTGGAGAATATATCAGGAACCTTACTGTAGACTATTGTAACCATTGAAGGACGCCAAAAAACAGATAAAGCATACTGCAGTGGTCCAAGCTGGAAGACTTCTGAGCAGGAAATAGTACAGTAAAATCCTCCAATGAAAACGGTGATTTAACAAAGCAATGTTTGTGTAACTGCTATCTGGTTCTTAAGGGATAAATGGTCATCAAGAAAAATGTCAAAATTCAACACCTTATGATAAAAGCCATTCCAATTACTTCCAAAAAGTATGAGGAAAGAACTTAAATGTACTATGAATAATTAAAACTTATACTTTGTCAAGGTTAAGTGTCAAACGTCTATCCCTTATCTTTTTAAGGAGGGCATCCATAATACAGGACAGATGTATGTTTTTCAGGTTCAGAGGTTCAGTTGTCATATTGATTTTTTCTTTATTTCATATGTGTGTGTGGGTGTGTATACATGTATACATCTACATCCTCACATGCATAAACATACACACACACACACACATTACTTTCAAAGGAAGGTATCTGTGTGTATACACTCACACACACACACACACACACACACACACACATTACTTTTGAAGGTAGATAAAGGAAAACTCCACCCTAAAACATACATTTTTTATCATACCTCAATATTCTAGACACTTTTACACCATTAAATCTAAGTATTTCTCACTGTATTTTAAATGTTTATACTCTAAAATAGCTGCAGTCACAGAGACTGTCAAACTGATATAATTTTGTTTCCTCAAGAATGGATTTTGGGATCTTATTATACAACACAGCCTAGACATCTTACATGAGCTTTTCCCCTCTTTAAAGTTAAATGTGTAGTACTGTCAGTCACTGGCTTTTTAGATAGTATATGGAAGCAGGGTATTGCTTCTTTTTCTCACAATTAATATGATCTTTATTTACTGTAAGCTTGTAAAAGCTTGACATGGTTTATTTGTATTTCCTTCAATACAAAATATTTGAAAATCAGGATTATGCTGTGTCCATATCTCTAGTCCTTAAAAAAGACTCCAGACTATCCCTTCTCCCATATTCTTTCTTGGTGTGACATTTATCTGCTCAGCTCATTTTTGCTAACTGACATATGCCACTTAAAAGAGCTAGTATGGTAAATGAGAGCTGCCTATAGTTTTTAAGCTGCATTTAGCAATATGTTTAGTTACTGCTGCATATTAATTTATCTGTGTTACCACTTATATGTGGGGGGATAAAAATGTCTCCCACAAATAATCCCTGGAAAGATGTTTTTGTTTGGCTGTTTATCACACTTTACTGACCTTAGCAAGATAAAGTCTCAGGATGTAAAACTGAGACTGGTGACCAACAGTGAATAATTACTGAATCCCTGCTTTCTAACATGTCATATAGGTTAAGACAAAGGAAATAAGCAGAAATGAACAAAGAAGGACACAGAAGGAGTTTTAGCCATTAAATAACTTCCAGGTATTTTTTTTTTTTTGGAGAGAAGAAATGGCGCTAGGTTAAAGTTAACTACAATGGAGAGTGATGGTTTCCTTTAATGACTAACAACTGATTTGTATGGAGAAACACAATTTTGGAAGGAGTTCTGCAATGCATCTGTCACATTTTTTGTTGCTGATATTTATTTTTATTATCGGGATCACTAACCAGCAGTAATTACCTAATACAGACTTTCAAAGAGTACCGGATCAGACCTTGCCTTACATACGTCAGAGGACTGTGAGTAACCAGTAATAAAATATAATGACAATTTCTGAAGCCTTTTTTGAACAAAGTTTTCTAATCTTATTATTTTTCTAGAAAGAACTGCTATACCTTTCAATCCATTCAGTAAGCTTCATTAAAGGCTAAAATGCAGCATTATATTCAAAAATGAGTTGGGTCAGTGATGAACAAACTGGCTGAACCAACATGCCTTTTAGAATTAGACTGGCAACTGGCTACAGAATAAGCATTTTGTACTTTTGCAGATACATGCTGAACAAGGCTCAACCAAATCCCTAAATAATTAAATGATGACATTTTTAATGATTTATTTATTTATTGACATTTGTTAACCGGGAAAGTCCACTGGGTCAGAGACCATTTTCAGTGGAGGCCCGGGGAGAAAAGCTCCATAAGTAGTACAATACAGAAGTATAATAAATTGGACATGGGTGTTTACAAAGATCATTAGACATTTACAGAGGTTTAATACAATGTTTCAAAATGATGTCCAATACAACACAATACAATAAGTGAACATTATTGCAAAGTTCAAAAAACAATACAGAATACAAATTTAGATAAAAAAATACATGAATTAAAGTTTGCGTTCAGAAAAGACAGAGTTTTGCAATGGAGAAAGGAAGTGGATATGAAGAGTGTGGGGCAGCGTTTATGGTGGTTTGGTAGTGATTAGGCAGGAACAGATGGGATTACTGAGATAATGGTCTTTTAGTGCAGTTTTAAAAGATTTTAAAGAGTCTAGTTGAGTGATGTGTGAAGGCAGAGCATTCCAAAGTTTAGCAATGCTGTGAGAGAATAAGCTTTGACCGGCTCTTTTGTTTGGTTGGTTACACTTAATAGGTGCTTATTGGTAGACTGTAGGCTATGGGATGGGGTGTATGACTGTAGGATAGAAAGGAGTGCTGGGCAGTTATCAGGTCTGAAAATTAATTTGTGAGCAAGAGTTAGTTGGGTATAGTGTAGGTGCTGGGGGGATTCAAGCCCTTTCGATACAGAGATGGTCTGGCAATGGTGAGAGCAGCTAGTCAGGCCTGAGGCAAATCTAGCTATGTTATAGTAGCAGGTCTGAAGTCTGTTGAAGAGGAATGTGTGGAGGTTAGTCAAAATAAGGCTTCGGTATAGAAGGGAAGGGATGAGCACAGTGTTAGCAAGTTTCAGTTTAGTAGAATTGTCCATATAAAGTTTGGGATGGTAAGAGTTTTCCTGAAATGGGTTTGTTTTATAGAATTCAAAATATGCTGCTCAAAGGTGAGTTTGTCATCAGTAGCAATGCCTAACAGTTTTGGTATCTTAACTATTTCAATTTTTGTGTTGTTTAGTGAAAAAAAGTCTGAGATAGGTGGTTTTGTAGAGAAAAACAGGAGTTTGGAATTTTTGGGATTTAGTAAACATTGTGCATTGTTTAGCCAAGTTTCAACAGATGTAAGGGCATTCTGAGTAATATTTTGTAGATCAGAGGGGCTGGTGGAAGAGGAGATGATGGTTGAATCATCGGCATATTGTATAAGTGTGCTATGTTTGCATGCTCTGTGAAGATCATTTATGAATATATTGAATAGCAGTGGCCCCAAAACAGATCCTTGTGGGACTCCTGTGCTGTTCGGCAGGTATTCAGATTGTTTGTTTTGCCACGTGACAGACTGTTTTCTATTATTTAGGTAGCTTGAGAACCATGTTAGGGAATTGGTAGAACAGCCAAAGTTTTCTAATTGTTGTAATAGATTTGAGTGTGAGACTGTGTTGAAAGCCTTGGATAGGTCCAGTAAAATGACTGAGATTAGTTGGCCTGCATCCAGGGCTTTATTCACAGTGTCAGTAAAAGAGAGCAGAGCTGTCATGGTGCTGTGTGAGGGGTGGAAATCATGCTGGGTAGGTGAGACGCAGTCATTGTCAGATAGATGTTTTAGGAGTTGGTTATGTATGCATTTTTCAACATTTTTGATAAAGGAGAGAGTAAAGTAACTAGAGAGATCCTGGGTAATTCCACCTTTGTGTAGTGGAGTAATTATGGATTTCTTCCAGAGTTGGGGAACATAAGACGATTAATGAGTATACTGACTGGGTAAGCTATTGCATTGGCTGCGAGTTGTAGGTATTCAGATGGGAGATTGTCTGAGGAGGGGGATCAGGGTTTAAGTTTGTTGAGATGTTTCAGTACCAGAGAGGGGGACAATGGCTGCATAGAGAAAGGAGGAGAAGAATTAGTATTAGGAGAAGTGTTGTGGGTGGGTGGTGAAAGAGAACTAGGCCTGACCGGACAGTTGTGGGAGGAGGTTGGAGGTTCAACTGATCATTTATTTTGTGTAATTATAGTTTATATCACTTCTGCCATGTCTGTTAATACATTGACTGACATCAAAAGTGAGTATATTACTTCAACACTAGGTATACACCAGCTTCTAAAAATTCTAAAACTAATAATTTGTAAAAAAATCAGCATATTTGGCTATCCAGAGTCCATGTCCTTCTCTTATGTGTGAAAACAATGCTTAAATAAGCTGCACGTGTACAGAGACCTTTCTAACTTGTGTCATGCAGGCCAAGACAAACTCTTTTTTGAAACAAGAGCTTTGAAACCCCATGGCACCAGATAGAAAACCCTCACCCTGACTTGTGTCCTGTCGTTTATCCAGTGATTTACCTAATAAATTGAGCATTCAGTGTCATTTACTGCTTTATTCTGTGGATGGTTCCTATATGTATAAAAAATGCTGAATGTCTTAACAGGGTCAAAATAAGTAGCACATACTACCATGGTCTTTCATCAAGTGCTGCTGTAATCTTTGCAAAGAACTCCTCAAGCTTTATAACTCAAACAGTCTCCTTAGCAAACCTATACTGATGCATGTCTATAAAGAGCAGATCTTAATATAATGCCCCTTTGTGAACTGTACCATTAAAGTCTACTACCATAGGTCAGGATGTGTCTACATGCTAACATTTTCCTTGCATAAATGATAACAATCTAATTAGGCTTTCTTTGGCTTTCTGTAGGAAACTGCCAGGTATGTTGTCCCTTAGCCTTTAACTATAGCGCACAGCCTGGGATTTTTCCCTCCAGATCACTAGTGTACCATGCAGATTGGATAAAAATAAACAGAAGCCTTTAACCAATGTCAGCAAAGAAGGGATGGAAAGTGAACACTCATGCTAACAGAAATGTTAATTAGGATGGACCTCCTGTTCATCCAGATGTATTGTTATAGTAAATAACTTTTGTATATGATAGCAGGAGGTCAATTCCTATTAACAGCAGGGCAGAGTCTCAGGTTAATTCAACAAGGTGGCCTCTCTGGCCACTACTGATGGCAGTCAGTTTATCTGAAGGGCCTACTAACTGAAAAATGCATGAGGAAGTGTAGAGGTATGAGCAACACAGACAGCCACATTGTATTTATTAATGCACTAATAAGCTATGCTGGCAACAACTGAAAAATTGCTTTGTCAGACTGGTTTAGGTTGTGGAGGAGGTGCACATATTAGTATTTGTTTTGGGGGGGGTAGGAGTTTGTCCAGCTGGATAGTTTATCCATCACTGTGCCTATGCTCAATCAGGAACCCCTTGCAAATCTGAGTTCTTTGGCAGGAATATTTGTAACTTGGCTTGGAAGAACCTTATAAGGTTTTACCCTGAACTATTAGTGAGAATGAATCTTGCACAAACCTAGTTCTGATGGGAGGTACCCTGTCCAAATAAAAAAGGGAAAAAAAAGAAAAACAAATCAAGCACTGCCAACTAAATGAAAAATCAGCAAACCATTGCCCATACATGTAGCTAAAGACAAGAAATCTAAATGCAATGTTGACTACTTATACTGATGAATGAGTGCAGCTCCATCAAAAGATGAAGTATGGAAGGTCAGGCTCAAACATTCAACAACTGCTATTGCTCAGGATGGGTGGATGTGTAACTGCAAGTACTGGTTGATGGAAGCATTTATTGATTTTACTTTGCACATTTATTAATATGGAAAACCCACTAAGCATAAGCACTAAGCATTTATATAAAATGTCACATTGTCAACATGTTCATATTTCTCTAAATATTTCAACAACCAAGTGGAACAAACAGAACTGCTTCGCAAGTTCCGCACTGTATTTCCAAGACTTGTAAATATGAGCCCTGGCATTATGAAAAAAAATCCAGAAATACAGAACAGCGAATATCAAACACCTGCTGTTCTCTTTTAATTTTTTTTTTTTTTGCAGTGGCAACTCCCGTTGCACTTCCCAATGTGGGAAACAAGACCCCCCCTTGAACTTATAACTTCTAGATGGCTGTACATTGGAGAAAAGAGAGTATTCCAAGAAGCTTCAGTCTCTGAATTGGTATATGCAAGTCTGCATTTTCAGTCATTTAGTCTTACTATTCCAGAACTCAGACTGAGCCATTGAATATCAAAGAGTTACCTGCTTAGCCTCATATGAAAGCTAACAGTGGAATTAACTGAGTAGCATATTGTTTATAAAACATTAGAAAAGTAATACTTGCTGCATTTATTGTAGTTTTCTAAAATCCAGCTCAATGTCTAAAATCTAACAAATGTGACCACTATAAAGATTAATAAAAAAACAAATGACTAAAAACACAAAATGACATTATTACGTAAAAATCCAACTGGTAAGCGCTTTCATTCCCTTCATGGAACTTCTTCAGACCAAGTTGTATAATGAACAAACTTATTTAAATACTTAATAACAATAACATGTGACCCAAGACACTTAATACCTTAACCCTTTCCTTCTCAGAACAACTTTAAAGTTTCCCGATCATTTAAACTAGGGTATACACTTAAGTGCTTTGTGTCACATATTACTGTTATTAAATATTTAAATAAGTTTGCTCATTATACAACTTGGTCTGAAGAAGTTCCATGAAGGGAATGAAAGCGCTTACCAGTTGGATTTTTACATAATAAAATCGTTTTGTGTTTTTAGCCGTTAGTTTTTTATTATTTTGCCTTTTTACGGCTATTTTCATTTGTATGTCTGGAGTTTTGTGAGGCACTGTAAAGAATAATTTACACTAAACAATCTGTCATTTGCAATCCTTTATTAACTATTATGGTTCTAGAGTTCTTAGCGCTTATTTCAAATGTGAGGCTATAATCTGATTTTGTCAAAAGGCTCTGACTGTAGAAATTGTTACAGAACAAACTTCCAAAATTCATTGGAGAGAATGACAGGAAATATAATGGAACCATGCCCATAATCCCAACCCTGACATCCCTAGTATAATACAGCAATCTCTTCTACAGTAAATACTATAAGCAATGTTAGCAACGGTCCACTAGGGAAAGGGAAACTAGGAGGACAAGACAGTACAGGTCATCCTGAGATGACTAGAAGTCAAGTGGGTAACATGCCATACTCCTACTTCCCAGTTAGGTATGAACAAAACCTAAACCAAAAGGCAGCAAACGCTTGTTCATAGGTTCATAGGTGCTTACTAGGCTAACAACCACAAGGGCCTTTTTAAGCCTAGCCATGCATCCCGAATCTCTGACAAGTTCTGATACCCTTGATAAGTGTAAGCAGGGGTTTGGGAGATGATCAATTTACAGGTCCCTAATGGATACAGGTGCCAATCCAGGGATGAATTTCCGGTTTTGCATCCATTTGTCCAAGCTGCACTTGAATTGGGTTGGGGAGGAACTCTGCTTCACATGGATGGGGAGCCTCTTCCATAGACGGGGTAGTCTCTGGGATACATACCTGTCTCTCCAGCAGGTCCTATTTATATCACAGACAAGTGTTGCCAGATATGATATGATTGTGTGCACATGTTGTCCAGATATGATTTCAAATGTGACACAAAAGGGAAAGCAGAGTAAAGACGCACAGCCTGCTTCAATGAGATATGAAACGAAAATGACCTAGTTAACAATGGGAGACTAATATCTCTGCCCAGCAGCATGGATTTAAAGTAAATCTTCTGGCACATTGGGCCTCTCAGTACTATATGTGGCTATAAGAATTAGCTTAAGAGTTGGAGAAAGCTATAGATAGAAATGGGAGGGAGATGGTTTTCACACCAGCACCTAGGAAATAAATAACCAGATGAATAATACAGATGCACACACATAAATCACATGGCACAGTTTTATCAGGAGTGACAAGACAACAGCACATCTACTGACATAGAACTTACAGGCAAGAACCTATCGACTGGACCTATCGACTGGCGTGGTACCCACATGCACGGAAACTTCCTTCATTTATAAAGCACGGACATATACAGCTTTTCTCCACCTCCCACTACCCTGATTACAATCCTCCCAACTGGAATATTCACACTTTGAAAAAGTACTACACTGGCACATGGACAGCTATACCCCCCCATATGCATCCTTCTCTGAACACACACTTCCCCCCATCATTTAGCAGTTGGTGCAGAGAGCTAAAATTCTCATTTGTTAATAAGCTGCTTCCTATGTCAAGGGTGCAGGGTACGAATCTGTATACCTTCTTTTGCCTACTGTTTGACCATGAACAAATCATGTAACCAGACAGTGCTTTGAGGCAATTTGGAATTTAGGCTAGGCTCATTAATGGTCTCCTTGACTGCACGCCTAGTAAATGCTTAAGAATCTATCTGCCCTGTATATCTTCCCCTTTAAAACTACCACATGGAAAATGAACCTCTGATGCTTTAGGTGTCAACAAATCTGGGTGACAAATAGTAGTGCAGCTTAGAATGGGGTGCTCAGGTGTGCAGTGCAGCTCAGAATGAACAGAATGAAGGGTCTCCTGTAGGATCTAAGGACAGGTGAGCACTGCAGTACAGTTCAGAATGAGGGGAGCTCTTATAACTCACAAGAACAGGTATGCATCTGCCACACATCAACTGCAGTATGCCCAAAAAGAGGAAGCTGTTAGGTAAAAAAATCAGAAACAGATGCAGATGCTGCAAGATAATCGTGTCAAATATGAAGGAAATTAATGGAAATCTCCATTGTCAGGCCATAGAACCACATGGAATTAAAAAGTCTGTTATTCTTTGAAACTTTATGTTGGATTCACTACAACAGATGGCACTGAACATGCTGTGGGAATTTCTAAAATGCTTTTCAGCACAATTTCTCTTTCTCTCTCTCTCATATGTTAATAAAGCTGATGAAGACACAGCCACAACATCCAAAGAGTTGCAGTAAGTAATTATAGTAAGGGGAGAAAATGAAAGGCTGTGAAAGGCTGTAAGATTTTGAAGTCTAAATAAATAGTTCCAACTAAATAATGAGGGGACCCAGGAAACCACAATTAAACACACAACTTTCATTGGTGTTTTGATATCCAGTCCTCAAATGCTCACATTTAAATGTTATACATCAAAACAAAAAAAACTGTGCAGTTAAAAATCAAAGTAGTGATGAATCAACTGATACACTCTACACAGAAAGCTAAAAATGTGAATGTATTCTGCTGTTAAAACTTTGCAGCAAAAATAAAGATTATGGAACTAAGTAGGGCTGCAACAAATTGTTTATTTAATAAAATGGCGGCAGCAGCCCTATTCACAACCAACCATGAGCAATGAAATTATCTGCCTAAATGACAGATTTAATAACATATGAGATTGCTCCAGTCTGAAATCTACAAATGTCAGCTAGTCTGTGTAGCCTCATGCAAGTGCATAATAAAGAGTCGGTACAGTTAGAATGTGAGCAGACAGGATGGGTCAGTGTCGGCAGAAAGGTAAGCCCAGTACTACTGCTCCCACAACCATCCCTAACAATCACTGTTAGATTGTATGGGAACACTAAATACATGAGATAGGGTACCCTGTCGCTCAAGGTATTGCATCTATTGCTGTGTTCGCTGTGTCCAGCAAGATTCTGAGTCAGGAACTGTGATAGCTGTATCTGGGAGGACATTCTGCTACTTTTTTCTTGTGCATGTAGATGGGATGAAAGGCTAGTTAATGCTAGTAACACTGCAGATTCAGTTGCTTTGTTGTCCAGGTTTGAGCTAAGGACCTACACAAAATCTTGGTAGTTCAGCTGAAGCAAAAGAAGCCATCTCTGAAGAACTATTTAAGTTTTTATGGCATGCATTTGATTCATCAGTGCCCATTTCATAACGACCCAATAATGCAAGCCAAATTCAGTGAATGAGGTTTGAAAGTACAACAATTATAACCTGCCTGAGGTTGTGCAACCTTGGAATTAATTATATTAAATAAAAGGAGTGCAAGAACAAAGTCCCTTGCACTGAGGGATGTAGGGGTTCTGCCCCCAGACCACTTATTAGTTCAAACTTATATTATCAGGTCTTACCAAAATGTCTCTTTCTGCCACATAACACAACTGATTTGATTTGAACTCTGTATGGTTAAAACTTAAAAATGTTCAAATATTCTTAGCTATTAAGTCACAAACATAACAGTAACAGAGTGTATAACCATAGGGGATGAGACTAGTCACAAAATGGAAGAGCAGCACATTATGTATCGTAACGATTTGATGTGGCTAGGTAGTTTAGCAAACCAGAGGGGGAGGACAGAGCCACTAAACTACAGGGATGTACAGAGAAAACATCACTAGCAGAAAAGTAATAACAGCTCAGTAAGGAACACTAGTAAAATGTACTCCCAGTATTGGGTTAATTTCCAAAGACAACATATCTGAAAAACATACCAAAGGAGTGTGGAGAGGGTGATGAAAATCTAAAAAGCCCTTTTGAGAGTAAGTGAAAGATGATGAATGCCTTTCTTGCAGATGTGATGATGCCAAAGAAAAAAAAAACACACACTCAGAACTTGAAACCAGGTGGAACATACATGAGACCATGAGGTAAAGGCAAAAATGAAATCAAATATAAGCAGATCCACAATTTTGAAGCTAACAAAGGGTTTGGAGCAGGATACAGAGGTCATCAGGTTCTTAGATACAAATTCCTTCAGTATTGTGATGTTCAGTAGCAGATGTATGTAACTAAGCACACATTACAGGTCAATGAAATCACTTCACTGTTTCACTGTTTCCGTGGTTACTAGAGGTCCCAAAGTCCATTACATCGACATCTTGAGGTTACTCAGATTATTTGTACAAATTACTCATACATAAACTAATGGTAAATTTTAAATTGCTTTATTTAAAATAAAAACAATAAATTAACATCATAAAAGACAAAAGACAGTTGTGTGCAGAGAATCCCTTAATACAAATCAATGCACCAGCCACTGACAGCAAACATGATGATTTAAGATATTGAAAAACACATCTGCACAAACCGGGGGTGACCATAACAAGCATTTTCTTTTCAAGGGTGCCTGCCTTCTTGCAAGCTGCCATGCGGGTGCTTCATCCCCACATCTTCCTTACTTTGGCATACCAAGTTTATGTTTTTGCAATGGTAGGGAAAGAGAAACTCCATACAAAGGTATAAAAACTACTTAGATGCACAATGAGCTCATAGTACAACAGACAAAAGAAAAATATTCTGGGATTGCTCCATTCAGGGAGTTTGTAGCACAGAAATTACATTTGATGGGAGAGTTTTTATTACTTGGCAGATCTCCTCTACACATTTTAACATTTTTGTTTCACAGCTCTGGATTCCCTAGCTCATTTTTTGGCTAAGTGCCTTTCTGTGTTGAGTCCCAATGCCCTCCCTCTGTCTGTTTGGTTTTCACTGGATGCTCTTGTTTCCTTCTACATCCCAAAAACCTGCCCTATGGTAAATTGTCAGTCCTCAGAATTGGCAGTAGATGTTCATGTCCATGTGTCTTGCAATGGACTGATATTCTGTCCAGGACTGGCTCTCTGTCCTATGTTTGTAGTTTGCGAGGATAATCAATGGCTCCCACACAAATATGAACAGGATAAAGGAAGTACTGAAGAATGAACAAACATTAGTATTCATAATAGGTTTGTGTATAAAACTACTTACTTTTCTCTAGTGGCATTTACTTTTTACATCTTGTACCTAGGGACTCCCACGCTGTGAACTTAACAGCATGCAGGTAGTACAAACTTCCATGGCCTGGCTGCTCACACAGTTAACATATTAGCAACACAATACACCAATTCTACATGAGCTACAGCCATCCATGTATGCTCACTACTCACAGTCAACTTTTGTAGTGATCATGTCAATGGCAACAGCCATCCACAAAGGTAAGGAGAGAAGCAACAGTGAATTGCCAGGTCTTTCTTCTGTGTTACAAAGGCATGCACAATTTAAAACACATGATCAATCTAAAAGTAGCCATTCTACTACTGCATGTCCTTGAAATGTAGAAAGAACCTGCAGCACCTGAAGAAAGTCTACATGAATACCAAGAGGACATGCAGACTCCACATAGAAGTAACCCAGCAGAAAACTGAACCAGAGAACCTCTTGCTGTGAGGTGATAATGCTGTTAACTATGCCATTGTGCCCCCCACCCCCCAACATGAGCTGCACAAGCTACTACTTTGACAACAGTCCATTTTCAAAGTTCAAGTCTTTGTTTCTTTGGCATGACTTGCATCCAGCTATTTGTGAGATCTGCTTTCCTGGTACTGGCTGCCCTACTTCCAGCACTTAGCCACCCAGGAGCTATTGGCTCTTGCACAGGTGCTGTTGGAGTTTTTGGAATCTATACTTTTGCTTTTGATGGCTGCACATCTGAAACATGCTACTTAGGTGACCCAGGGTGTCTCCCACGCACAGCAGCTTCAAACACTCATTCAACTCATGTCTTTTTTGATCTGTTATGTAATTAAAGTATTGCTTTTATATTCTCTTATAAACACAGCCAGAGTGGAAGCAAAGCAGTCTGATGCCAGAGGTAATCCACCCATTTTGTGCGCCTTTGGCACTTTTGTAACCCCATGCCAGCCCCCACCCAATCCTATTATTTGCTCAGCGCCAGCCATCTCCCCAGTAAAATACATAAGTATTTACATCATTCCCCACAAAGTCCTTTTTTATCAGGCTTCATTTCTACTTGACAAATTTCAAGAATGATTATTTAAAATTTAGTGTACCTAGCAGAAAAACATTATTAGTAGATAACATTGCACATTTTCATGTTAACAAATTAGCCTGAGAAGCACAATGGTGACATTTTGCAATTTATGTACCACACCTAAAAGCAAAGCAGCCACATGTGTTAAATGACTGCCTGAATTTCTAATGATGATATTTAGGCCATCTCGTTCCACTTAAATAAAACAGAAAGATCACTCTGCTCCAGTACAAAAGCAAACATGCTGCCACTACCCACAAAGCAGCATGTGCCACTTAAACTGACACAAATGCATTTAATGGAAAAGCTGAAACAGAAACTATACTGAGGGTAAACAGTGTAAAGGAAAAATACAGAGATCTGCAAATAGCTGTGTAAGGTACCAGTGAAAGCCAAGTAAAATGACAATAAAGTGAACTGCAGACAAAAAGAAATAGAAACAAGGAAAATCATAAAGTACTGTTAGAGAAAGCAAAAAAAAAAAAAAACAAAACAAATACAAAATCATCTAACCAAGGGCAACTACAGGCCACTGTGATGAACCATGTCATTAATTTATAAAATTAATTTATAAACGATAACTACAACAAACAAAAGAAAAAAAGATAATAATTATATATATATATATATATATATATATATATATATATATATATACACACTGCAATAATACAACAAGAAATTATGCATGATATCTATGAATATCATTTAACCACTCAGCATGCTATCAGACTGCTCCGGCTTCACTCACACACAGCTTCCACCCAAATCCCAACTTCTGCATCATTTACATTTTCAGCAAAATTACTTTCACAAACATCTCCTTTAAAATAATTATTCAGATGTTAACAGTTCCCCTCTTAGAGTTTATTTCTATAAATTTATCATCCCAAACCTGTCCACTGTAAATGCCTTATTTTTCGTGTATTAATTAACTTAATGTAAATGCCTTATTTGTTGTATATTAATTACCAGCACTCCCAACTCTTCATAAACAATACATATTCAAAATGTCACTATCTTCCAGTCTCCACAAAATAGTTACCCATATGTATATATCTTAGTATTAGAATATCATCATGTACTCATTTCAAAATCCCTAATTCACATTTTTTTTCTGTAGCACGATTAATAAAACACTTTAGAAAACATGCACACATGAAATGCGACTAAGGGGACAGCTCTGTCCAATGCCTTAAACATTGATACATTTTTTCCTTTCAACAATCATTAGAAATTAGAAATCAAATCCAAATATATGCGTAGTGTGCCGCTATGTTCTTTAACCATGATATAAATGGACTTAGTGTGGGACTGCCTGTGGTGCTGCTGGAATAAGCTCTTTTGATTCCATTACTTACAACTACCAACACAAGCACAGAGTAGCAGCTAGAAAGAGAAATTAAAGATCTCTGAGTCCTTCCACCAGTGTGGATGAATACATTATTTTAGAAAAGAATGAAAATAAAAACTAGTTATTTAAAATAAAATACAATCCACTGGGACTGACACATAGCATTTGTTCCTACATTCTTGCAAATCACAGATTCAAATGAGTAATACAGATTATGAGAAGAAGAAGTCACACTGCCTGCTACATCTAGTACCCAAATCAAAAGGCAACCTACTGTTTTTGGGAGGTGAATCAGTAGCATATCTTAAGTAAATATAAAGATGCCTATGTTTTTTTTTTTCTGTGTAGAAATGATGTTGGAATTAGTCGGGCAAAAATGAAACTGGAAAGCAGACACAAGTGCAAATTTCTTTTGTCATTGACTCTGTAGACTTGCAGACTTGTTATATAAAAAAATAAATTAAATTGGTGCCTCCTGTAAGCTGGTGCATTGGCTGCTGATTGGCACATCCCTCCAGGTCTACCACAAGCTAAGATGTTCTGCTAGTGGAATTAAAGACTATTGCATTCATTCAGCATATGTAAGAAATCCCTTTCACTTATTTACAAGTACTTCCATCTATGTTCCTCTTATACAGTATTGGGCACAACTGAGCAAGTGTGACATAAGAAAATTAAGAAAAAAAGGAAGCAACATCTACAGCTTGAATTCTATTTTTTCTTTGCTAGGCATACAATATCATGGCAAGTTGATGGTGCCTTAATCCCACATGTGCAAACAATATGTTCTCTGTTCTAGGCTGCAAAACTAGAAGGGAAAACAATAAAAAAAATAAAAAATGGCACAGGAGCCAAGATAAAATTCTTATGCTCACTAGAAACCAAATCTAGAAGTGGGTGCTGGGACTAATGGACAGAGGGCTAATACACAACAAGTTCTGCATAACAAAGGGGCTAATCAGTGAATACATGATAGACCTACTTATAGGGCGACTTTTAAGATGTCTTCATAAACACTGATCACTGGCTTTATTGTTCCTGGTTAAAAATTATCAAATCCAAAATTGAAGCCTTCACCTTGCATACAGATTTGAATGATTCCTGTGCGTTGCTACTTGTGTCATTTTTCTTTACCAATGAACAAGGTGGAATTTGTTTTAAGGTACATGGTCATGCTGCTAACTTTGTTAACCAGCTAATATTTTCAGGACTAGGTGTTGGCTGAGATTAAGCCAGCTTGCTTTCTTCCCTGCAAGACCATGTCCATTTTGAGCAGAATTCTTAAGGGAGCACATTATTAAATGATAAGCCTGTCAAGCAGAGATGAATTATTACTTCTGATGCTGCAAAATGGAACAAATTCAGTGATACAGCATGTTATAATTACCTGAATTGTGTAAAAGCCAAGAAACCCTGCACTATTTGAATCTCTTCTTTGGGGGAGGAGTTCTATAGAGAACCTAATACTAGAAACAAGACTGACTCCTGGGAAATGCTATAGCATTTGTCCAAAAGTGAAATTACTTATCACAGCCAGCTGCTCCCAGCATATAAGGAACAAGCATTAGGAGCTATCTAAGCAGTTAATTTTGGCTGGATAGATCCCCGAGGCATGATATGCAGTATCCAAGAAAGGAAACTCGAAAAATTCAGATGTATCACAAAGTCCGGAGCTCAGGTTGTTACAACACCAAGATGGGATGGGGGGTTCAGTTTAGAGATAGTAGGTTGATCCTGTTCTAAAACAAATTCTGTTGTTTGCCATCACTTTTCATGGTATGTACTGTAAGTAAGAGAAGCTTTAAGAAACATCAGCTGCAGAAACAGAATACTATCAATCAGTCTGAATCTTGGTGAGAAAAAATAATCTATGTCAAGAGGGCAGTATAAATATGAAAACTGACATACATAGCCTGTACATCAGAAAATAATATTAAAAAGAATTTCACCCACTAAATTCTATCTCTTTCTCTAACTCTAATTCACAAAGTCCACTCCTACCACTCAACTGTCCAACATTTTGAAGAATGTCCCTGATTTTACCATATATTTTTGCCCTAACCATCATAATTGTTTTGGTTTTCTGAGAAATCAGTGAGGACAACCTGTTGCTGTATAAACTGTAAGTGAATTGGAGTAATATTTAAAATGTGTCCCTGTTTCAGGCTTTTTTGTGCCCCCCCCCCCCACCACTAATTTTAGCTTTGTCAGGAAATTTTGAGCAAAGACGTTGGTACAAAACGAAATAAAGAAAAAAAAGACACTTCTCAGTGACTTTCCCATGCCATGTCTGATAAAATATTGCCTCTTCTTGACTTAAACCTTCCTACCTCCCTCTCCTTCCCCACTCCTAAGTTGCACCTTGTTGCTCTAGCCCATAGGATCACAGTGTTCTGAAAAAAAATGAACAAATATATTTTATTTTACCCTGAGTTTTCTCCTTTCCTTCTGTCGGTGCAGCTGTGAAGAGGGTTATATTAAATATGGTGGGATTAAAGTCTCCACACAGTGGTGAGAAGGCGAAACAGCTAGCCTTTATAATTACATTTTAACAAAGTTTTTTTTATTACTGCAGAATGCCATGTACATATAGGCATATACATAAATGCTTAGATACATACATACATAAAAAAATACACACACACATATATATATATATATATATATATATATATATATATGTATATATATATATTTATAATTTACACACACACACGCACACACACACACATTTATATAGGCACATACATGTGTGTATGTATATATATATATATATATATATATATATATATATATATATATACACACACACACACATATATATACACACACACATATATATATATATATATATATATATATGTTAAATATGTTGAACGTAAGAACTTTAGAAAGGCAGACAAAACACACCAAGTTGGGTTTAGAATTTTGGGCGCTTTCATTCACTTTTTTTTTTTTTTTTTTTTTTTTTTTTTAATTGTTGAACTTCTTCACAAATCAATTATCAATTGCAGCTTCAATACTTAAGTTAATATAGTGTAACTGGTACAGCATAAACCAATCAATTTGAAGTGCTGCCGGACATCACCTCCTATCTGTTATGTTAAACATATATATGTATATTAAATATATATGTCTGTATATTCATGGATACATAGAAGTGTATGTGTGTGTTTCCATGCATATATGTAAGCATATATAAAACTTTCCTTAAGAAATTGTATAGCTTCAGTCAGGTCTATGCCCACACAATTTTTGAGTATAAGACATATTCTACCCTTTTAGAGTATTTTTGTCTTCATGAGATGTACAGTAATAAAAAAGGAAGAGAAATAGTGAGCACATGTGTAAGTATGCAACACATATATACAGATAAGTTAAATGGAAAAAGGCTATACAAGAACAAGCTGTTTAAAAGGTAGAAGATCAACTGAAAACAGGAATAACTACAAATCACTGGAGTGGGACATTGCTAATAGGCCTACGGACTTTGCATTTAGGATTTATGTAGCAGTTACAGAAACATGACTAATCGACAACTGCTAATATGTAATTTAATGACAACTACAAAAACAACTATCAGATTTAAAGAAAGCAGCAAGTGACATTGTTTTTCTTGTGGAACTAAGTCACTGTATAAGACTTTCCACTCCATTGTAAGTTGCATTTGTGAGATACTTTAATGCATTTTTGAATGTTGTTTCACCATGGGTACTATTATTGTTGTTATTATATAGTATTTTTATATCTCAAGCACACTCAGCAGTAATCCAAACAAACAACTGCACCCATGAAATATCCACAGTATTCCATGCCAACATAATTAACACAATCTGTCT
The DNA here is from genome assembly GCF_019279795.1 of Protopterus annectens. Classification (NCBI taxonomy): domain Eukaryota; kingdom Metazoa; phylum Chordata; order Ceratodontiformes; family Protopteridae; genus Protopterus; species Protopterus annectens. Next base: position 7,445,580 of record NC_056740.1, read on the forward strand.
TGCATTTGTAGAAATCTACATTTCATTTACAGTTTTCGACTAGTGCTACGTCACAGACTACATGTATCTTATGTAACTTCATAACACGTTTCCATCACAGATTACTTCCATCTTATGTAACTTCATAACATGTTTCCATCACAGACTACATGCATCTTATGTAACTTCATAACACATTTCCATCACAGACTACATGCATCTTATGTAACTTTATAACACATTTCCTGCATGACTACTTCCATCAGTTGGTGCTAGTGAAGTTTATCTTGTATTAATCAGTCCTAAGTCACACATGCATACAAAACATTTTACTTTATATTTGCTTACTGATTAACTGGATGTGAACACTGATCCATAGGGACCCAGTACAGCTGTATCATAGGCTAACAGTTACAAAATGCAGGTCATATACAATAAATAGGCATGTGTAAAGCTTTGTAATTCCACACAGTACAATGCACTTCACAGGAATGATGCTCTCAGTGCAGCAGGTATAAAAATGCAGTTAGTACAGTACATTACAACAGAGTAAGGCAACCACACAAGCCAGCAGTGCATGGTGCCTTGGGAAGCCTTATTGGCATTACTTACAACCATGTTTATTGACAATACTGAAGCTATACATACTCTTGCATATGCTGCATTTCTGTGTTAATCTAATAGTGATGAGGATTACTTTTATTAGCACATTTAAATAATTCAACAATTTAGGGGTAGAGCAGTTTTAGGAGTGGAGCATGTTTACACAAAGGACATGCAGGAGGGTCTGATGTGGTTTAGATGTCTTTACCTTAGACTGAAGCATGTGCAGGTGGCTGGAAGGATTAAATAATTTAAAGCTCTTTTAACTCAGTAGGGTTCGTTTGCTAGCTTACAGGAGCACCATAGATACATAGATATACAAAAATAGTTTGCTTATAAATAAGTACACATCCTTACAGTATGAAATATGTCACTAGCATCTTCAGTAGAGTGCAAAGGGACAGAGGGTAGTTCTTGTAACTGAGTCTTTTAGAAGTAATGAGCTAAAGCCCAATTTGAGGAGGCAATGTGTTAGTAGCTTAATACTATAATCATTCTGATAGGTAGATAAAACCAGCATCACTTGTGTAGAGGATAGCTGCACTCAAAGCAAGTAAAATGATTACAGAGTAAACAACAAAATTCAGTAAAACCAGTAGAGAGCTAGAAATGCAACTGAAGCCATCAGCTGTTTTCCTGTGAACTTCCATTTATACATGTATTATTTCCTTTCCCTGAAGTCATAAGCCTACTGGATGGAAGTCACAGCTCTTTTAGTTTTTAGTCTGGACTGAAAAAACCTGATTACATTGAGGAAAAGCAGAGCGACTTGAGGAGCTCACTGTGTCCTTTTTTCAATCTGATTTATGCAGTATTTTGCATCAGAAAAAGAAACAAATTTATTTTAGTTTGTTTAAAACACACAAAAAAGTGTCAGTGCAAGAAAGCTAAGTGACTTAGTCTAGAGAAGGGCAACGTTAACAGTAAGCATACTATTCTAAGAACATGCAAACAAAGATCTGACATAAGGCAGCAGGGTGAGTTAAGTTCATCTACTCAGGGCTTACAGTGGATTGTGGAAAAAAAGCCCAACCAAACAACAAAATCACACGGGTATTTCCACACTCATCGCTACATAAGAAACACAGAAATATAAGAATAATACTAGGCAAGTGATTGCAGGACCATAAGATGCCTATCCGCATACACCTTTAAGAAGGCAAACTTAAACATTCTTGACACTTTAATCAAGCATTTAATGCTGCTTACCTCCAAGAGCAAGCAGGGCCTTACATGATAAGTTTGGTGTAAAACTGCGTCTATCCATCCAGTCATCAAAACTAGCCTTAAAGATAGTCAAAATAGTACTCTGTCTGACCTGTAGTGGCAACTTATTCCATAGCCTGGGCATATGCTGTGTAAAGAACCTATCATTCCACTGAATCTTGTTAAAGTTTTGGTGTAGATTTAGGTCTGTAGTGCATGTGTTTATAAATGCACTGGTTTTATGAAGAAATAGGAGGTCAAATAGGACTGAGTCTTTCATGGCTAAAAAAGCTGGACACAGATCACCTCGAAGCAGCCAGTAAGCTACTGGGTATAAGGAGAATTGTGTTCATTTTTCAGGATAGTTGAAGGATTCAAGACCTTTAATTTTCTTGGTAAGAAATCTTTGGGACCTTTCCATTATTCTTGGATTTATTCATACCAAAGGGTGCACTGTGTTTGATGATGGCTCTGATAAGGGATGCATACAGAGGTATTCTGGGTCAGAAAAAAACAAAAAGTAGTAGTGACTATCTAGAACAGTAAAAAACGTAGTAGGCAACACAAACTCCAAATGACAAAAACAGCAGCAGTGGGTTCAGGTACAAAAGCCAACTCACAGTTTATCCAGGAATTTATTCAATAAAACACATGAAAGGTGTAGTCACATAAAAATCCAAAAGGTATAAACAGTATACCAAGCACTTTCATCTCTGGTGAATCAGAGACTTTTTCAAGGAAATTAGAAAATTGTTACTGAGCTCAATTTAAACAAACAGATCCACCCCAATTAACACTGAACCAATAGAATAAAACCATATAATGAATATTCATAAGGTTCATAAATATTCAACAGTCACAGTACAATTCAACCACAGAAACCATGTCATGATAAAAGGCACACTAAAATGTACAGCAAATAACACACCAATCCCCAAATGCATTTATTGTACTGTGACTGTTGAATATTTATGAACTTTATGAATATTCATTATATGGTTTTATTCTATTGGTCCAATGTTAATTGTGGGTGGATCTGTTTGTTTAAATTAAGCTCAGTAACAGTTTTCTAATTTCCTTGAAAAAGTCTCTGATTCACAAGAGACGAAAGTGCTTGGAATACTGTTTATACCTTTTGGATTTTTATGTGACTTCACCTTTTGTGTGTTTTATTGAATAAATTCCTGGATAAACTGTGAGTCGACTTTTGTACCTGAACCCACTACTGCTGTTTTTGTCACTTTCTAGAATAGCACAGAAACATTAGTACATACCACAGAGCATCCAAATAAAATATAATATACGCTTTCTTCGGTTTTTGGTCAGTCATGCTTTAGAGAGTTTACCAATTATTTAGCAAAGACTAGTCTGAAATGGATCCGAGGTTGAAAGTAGAGTTATGGACATAGAGTTCTGTATATGATTACTAGGATTACCTATATTATTACTTTACTTCTTAGCCTAATGTCCCTGAAATAATGAGGATATAAAAGTTCAACCCACTTTGAGTCTGTGGATGTTAGAAATGTATCCCAAACAACTCCAGCAACTTTTGTGATTGCCTTCCAAAATAATCTTGGTAGCCTGCTTGTTAGAACTTACTTATTCCTAAAAAAGTCAGCCTTATTTGCCTTGGTGAATATTCTACATGTTGTCTTTAGCCGGAAAACATTACAGTAGCTAAGATCCTAAGACAGCTTCCTGTTTGCCCATGCTTTATCCCTGTCATCTTTCTTCCCCTTCAGAGCCCTTGTAAGCCAGGGAAACTTATCTCCTCTTGGTTTCCTCTTCCTAAATGAGAACAACATGCCCTGCAGTGCCTCTAGAATACCTGTGGAAATTACCAGGACTGAAGGATATTATATTAAAACAAATAAAAGACAAACCATATTACTGTTCTTCAAGTATAAGCAGGGCAGTAAGCCTCCATGCACCCCTCATGTGGGGGGCTGCACCCCCCACACACCCTGCTACTAAAATAGCACTTAGTGTAGTGAAGTGCAATCTCAGAGTTGATATATTTAAGTAGCAGGGGGTGTAGGGGGTGCAACCCCCCTCGCATAGGAGTTGCTTATATTTGAAGGGTAATTTGTTTCTGTATGTACTTGTGCTGGAATATAGTAAGTGCTGGTATCCTGTGTATTTTCAGTATTATGAGATTCAGTATTTTGGGTTTTTAGTATTTTGAACTTTCAAGATTTTGGTCTCAGGATTTTGGGCTTTTGGGATTCTGTAGCACTCATATATATATATATATATATATATATATATATATATATATATATATATATATATACACATACACATACACACACACACACACACACACACACGCACTACTTGAACGTGGAACATCACTATAAACCAAGGTAAAACTGATGTGGTCAAGGAGCAGATGACAACATTAAACACTGACTTTTTTAGAACTGGTGAATTAAAATAGACTTGAATGAATCATTTTACATCAGAAAGTCATCAGATCTTTTACTGTGCTCTAGAATCTTGCAGAAGAAATAAAGTGGCCCTCATATTTAATATACTACATAAGAAGGCAAAATGTGTTTGGTTACCATGTCCAAAAATGACGGAATGATCTCAAAAAGGTAAGTTATTCAGCATTGCAGTGATACAAGTTTATGCTCCAACTGCAGCCACTAAAGAAGAGGAAGTCAACCAACTTTGGAAACAATATCAACAAATGTATCACTTTTATCATAAGTTATTAGAATGCTGAAGTTAGCAGCCAAAGTACAGCTGAAAAAATGGGCAAGTTTGCCCTTGAAATACAAAATGAAGCAGACCATATACCAGAAGAATTCTGCCAAGATAATTTACTGGCCATGGAAAGCTCTTTTATTCAACGGCCTAAAGTATGGGTTTATACCAAATATCACCAGATGACCAGTACCAATACCAGACTGATTAGATATTTTGCGGTCAGAGATGAGGAGCTCTGTAACATCAGCAATAGCGAGACCAGTAGCCAACTGTATCTCAGACCGTCAGCTTCTTATCTCAACGTTTAGAATAAGGCTAAACAAGAAAAGCCTCCAGAATGGCTTGATATGAGTTCAACAATATTCTTAATGAACATGTAATGGAGGCACAGAACAGATTTAAGGGATTAGGCCTGGTGGATACAGCATCTAAAGAACAGCAAAGAGAACTGTGTGACATTGTACAGGAGCTGGCCAAAATATATTCCAAACAGAAAGAAGAATAAGACTGCAAAATGGAGGCTTGTGGAAGCTTTATAAGTGGCCAAGGAAAGAAGAGCAAAAGGCAATATAAACAGGGAAAAATATGTCAAACTGAATGCAGAATTTCAGACAGTAGCAAGAAGTTATAAGCATGCATGTTTAAATGGGCAGTGTAAAAACTAGAAGAAGATAATAGCATAGGAAAGAGAAGAGATCAGTACAAGGCGATTGGTGATATTAAGGCAAAGCTCCAGGTAAAACTGGCATGAGAAAAGACAAAAAGGGGAGGGACCTAGCAGAATGCATTAAAAACTGGTGGCGATAATATGCAAAATAACTATTTAAGAATGACCCTATTCAAAATGCTGAGACAGACAAATCAACTACAGATATCAAAACTGCCAGGAGAAATATTAGACAACCTCAGGTATGCAGATAATACCACTCGTGACAGCTAAAAGTAAGGAAGAGTGGAAGAGCCTGTTGATGAAGGTGAAAGGTAGAAAGTACAGCTACTAAAATGATGTCATCTCAGTTATATATGGAGAAGAAACAGAGGCACTATCAGATTATTTTTCTGGGCTCAAAGCTTTCTGCAAGTGATGATTGCAACAGTGACATTAAAAGTTGCTTGCTTCATAGAACGAAAGCTATGGTAAATATGGGTAAGATTTTAAGGTATAAAAATGATGCATGTCAGACAATGATTGCATAGTCAAACTATGCTTTCCCAGCAATAACATATCAGAGTTGAACTATAAGAATGACTATGCACTGAAAAATCTATACTTCTCAATTATGGTGTTAGAAAAACACTTCTGACAATAATGTGGGCTGCAAGAAGATGAAATCTGTCACTGCTTAAGGAAATAAACCCAAACTGTTCACTGGAAGGTCTGATAATAAAACAAATGATCAAATACTTTGATAACATAATGCAAAGACAGGGATTCACAAGAGAAAATAATGACAGTGGAAAAATTAAAGTCAAAAGAAGAGGTGGGAATCAGAGGCTATGATGGACAGAAACTATTACTGGAGTAATTAAACTGTATTTCCAAGAAATTATAGATGTATTTTTGACAAACAGGCCTGGTGTACTAAAGCCCTTAAGGTAGTGAAGAGATATACTTGACTAACTGACTAAACAACACCAAACATAATGCAGTTTTTCCTTATACAGTCTTGGTAGATAATGGTAGAATTTACAAAAGGGCATTAACTGATGAAGGAGGGTGTATGTAAACCACCAAAACATAAAGTTTCCCAACATCAGTTAAATGGATAGCCTTCTCAGATAATTCTCAAAGATGCAAAGCTATTTTTAAAGAGGATAACCTGAAAAGTCTTTTTATCAACAATGACACTACATATCTCATCCCTTGGTTTGGTTTACTGTCTTGGAAGCAATCATAATTAATAAAAATGTAGCTTTACTGTCAAAGTTCATCCTTAATCAAGGCCAGGCTCTGTGGTGCTGAGAGATAAACCATGGACTATGACCCTTATGCTCCAAGCTTCATGTAGTGACTCAGGTTCTGGAATGGTTGGGCAGGGGAGGGTGAGAGATTGTGGCCTCAATTACTCCAGTGCAAGTGGATGTTTGTACAGTACTAAGGACCACATAACTCAGGATGATGGCTCGGGAATCCTAGGTTATCACAGTACTCCTCACAGGTGTGTGTGTGTGTGTGTGTGTGTGTGTGTGTGTGTGTGTGTGTGTGTGTGTGTGTGTGTGTGTGTGTGTGTCCCCCACACAGTGTCACAGGTGTTCATGTCAGCCAGCAGGATGTGTGGATCTGACCATAACTGTAGCAAATATGCCTTAATTGCAGGATACTGGCTGAGGTAGAAATCTCCACCATGGTGGTGTGTATGATGGCCCTTCTGGCCAGCTCTCACTCTCAAAGGTAAATGGGGGAAAGAATGGGCTAAGCTCATGGGAGATTTGAACACTTGATGGTTATTAGGCATGGTGGCAAAAAAGGACCTAGAAAAAAATTGATATACACATATACATATATATATATATATATATATATATATATATATATATATATATATATATAAAACACACACACACACACACACACATATATATATATATATATGTGATTTCATCCTCAAGTTCATGTCAGTGCTATAGCTGTAAGTGCTTTGGAAATTATTTTATTCTTTCACAAGATATTCAGATATCTGGTTTGGCAGTGTCTTTATGTATATCCATTTACTACTCAAGTGGTTAACAATTAATATGGCAACTTTTAATACCTTCTTATCAGAATCTCCAACTTTTGAAAATGTGGGAATTGTTAGGCACTATATGTAGGGGTGTGAACAAAAATTGTAGGTCCAATAATATGACCCTTATGGAAGTCTTCATTAAGGTTGAATTGTTCCACAAAACAAAATGTATGATTGTCTTAACTCTGTACCATCAACCAGCATTGCTCCATACAACAATGGTAATTATCTTATAATTCTATATTGCTAACAAGGAAGTCCCTTTAAGTTTTGACCCTACCATATAAGTCAGGACTGATGAGGGGTTAGGTGCTACCTGAACTTAAAGGGGGCTGTTACCCATTTGGACTTTCCAAGTAAATAAATGTAAACAAATAAATACAAGTAAGCTTGTTGGAAGGTCACAGAGGTTTATCAAAAGATCTCTGATGGTCATTATTAACAAGCACTGAAATGGCAACATCTAGCTGCAGAAAAGATTCATATGGGTCAAAGCTAGAAAATAATAGAACACCATGTGATTGGTGCTTCTACTTTTAAGAGTCATAGTAAATATAAAAGACAACTGATTTGTATACCTTATTTATGCTATACTAACAACTTGAAGGGTTGCTGTCAAATGTTACAATGACTTGCACTCACTTGAGGAAAACCAATAAGCTTGATTTTCATCAAGATGAAATAAATAATACTTTGTGTGCTCTAGAAACAATCCTAACACTAAAGCATTAGGGTTTCTCAAAGTGTCTAGCCAAACTAGAATGCAATTTCTGTTCTACAATAACTGTACTCTGGTGATAACCCTTTAACAAACAGCATCCCTTTAAATAACTTTAAGAACACCACTAAGTAAAGTCATTGCAAAATCTCGTAAGAATCAACTGAGAAACAAAATCCCATTACTTGCCAAGTCATCTGAGGTTACTATAATCAGTAATGTATTTACCATAAAACTGTAGTACTACATTCAGAATAAGGCAATCATCTCTCAGTACAGAAAAAAAATTAAGAGTGTCCCCCACCCAAAAGGGGAAAAAACAGTGATTTGAAACATTGATTTAGAATAAGTACATGGTGGAACCTGAAACACAAATTTAAAAAAGTGGTCTGTGAGATAACTTATAATTTATGGTATATTCACTGCAGGTAAAAAATAGTAGATAGAGACAAAGGGAATAACATGTTTGGGAGACCTGCTTTCGGTCAGTGGAAATGAATGATTCTCTTGCACCATTCACCTATACCTCTACTTTAGGTTTTTGTCAAATAATTTTATATGAATCTCCACAGGCAATGTTTATACAACCTCTTAATTTATTTTCATTCCTAAGCAACTATTTCAGTCTTTTACTGAGATTATCAATGTAATGGTCTGCCCCAGATGCTACAGATTCCAATAATAGCATAACTATCACTCCAAGAATTCTTCTCACTCTGTCTCCCATCATGTCATAGCAAGGTAAGGCTTTAATTTAAACTATCATGAGACTGCACTAGTGAAACTATCCATAAATCCATTGTTGTATCTATAGTCTGGTTTTTAGGTACCATTTGTTCATCTGATATTTCAATATCAGATGCTTATATATCCCTCATACTGAGTGTTTCACTTATTAGCTGTTTCACTGTATTCAGTTTCTGTTTCTGCTGTCCTGCACTAGCAAGCCTTTTCAAAGATTTTTCCAGATGTGTCTACTTTAAGGGTGATAACAGAATGCTCAGAGAAATATAAGCTACATCAGAAATATAAGATAGAGAAATATAAGATACATCAGAAATATAAGATACATCATGAACGTGTACATTCTTAAAATAACTGGTTATAGCCAACAAACTTTTATTCACCTTTAACTTACATGTTCTTACACTCACACAACATCCATTCTGAGCAATCTTCAGTCCCACATTTTCCAGTTCAAACTGTCATTCTAGAACAATTGACTTAAAATGGCATTATCAGCATTGTCCAAGTGCTGTGAATTAGCTTCCATTACAGTAGAATGTGAAGTAATGCACACCATGTAGAATAAGAATTCAAGAATTCCCCACTCCAAAAGCTACTTTATTTTAGTACAATATGCATGGGGCCATAAGACTATAGTCATAAGACTATATGTAGTTATTGGGCAATTAAAGAGCCTAGCCCAGTTCCCCAATTATTCCAAAGCAATGCCTGGTTAAGTGACTTGCTCAGAATTGTATAGTAGTGGAAATGCTGGCTGAGGGTATCAAAACTCATACTACAAAAAGTAGTAAGAGTGTACAACTTTAATTTCCTGCTAAATGCCAGAGGATGTTTCTTGAATCAACAAGTACAACTGTACTTATTGATTCATGAACATTATTTCCTTGAACCTGACTATGCTGTGTTAAATTAGCTGCATATTCATGAACTTAATATTTGATAAATACTGAGAAGAAACAGTGCAGTTAAGCTCAAAGGCATTCTCATAAGCAAGTAATGTAAAAACAACTTATACAACTTATACGGCTTACAAAGCACAGAATCAAACTTCAACCCATATATGCATTACAAAGAAGACATCAAAGCTCTAAGAAAGTAATCCACAACAAACAAGCTGTTCATCTCTGTGCATATCACAATCCATTTATTAAATGTAATTTGAACTACTGACTAGTTCAAATCAGTGTACCAAAGTGAACTTATTTTTGCACACTTTTCCAGTCAGAAAGGATATATACTTTGAGAAATATCAATATGAAAGGCAGTTATGCATACAGTTTATTTTTTTCTATTTCATTCTGAATGGTATTAACAAATACATTTTTCAATTACATTTTAATAACTGAAATCACTTCAAGCTGCACAGTACAAGCATGGAGTCAATGTATAACCTAAAAGTAATAAACTCATTATTCCTTGCATTTTTGTACACTAAGAAAATACAAATCCATGTATCTTCCCCCAGCCACAGACACATGCTCATGCTCCCCCCAAACACACTACAAAGGTCTACAATAACTGTATTTAAAGTAGTCATTAATAACAACTGTATATACTGGATGAAATACAGACTGAGCAAAACACTCCCACATTGATCTTCAAGGCATCTTAAAAGGCTATAAAACTCTTCAAACAAGATGAAACTCATGATGAAATAATCTATTACAATACATGCTAACACAACTTCGCTGTCATTATTAGCAGCAGAAATACATAAAAGTCAGAAATTCATACCTGTTACTGTCACCAGCATGGATGCCATTAAAGGGCGGTTATTGTCCAATTTACGACTCAGTCTCAGCTCGCCACTTGTCTGATTTAAGATCATTAGATGAAGCTCATTCCCTCTTTCAAAACTGTAGTACAGTCGATCTGATACATCAGGATCAAATGCTGGGATCTTGCCTATAACTCCAGTAGGAAATGTATTGGATTTATTAGATATATAATTGTTGAAAATTATTTGGAAATTCTTGAGAACTGGACTGTTGTCATTCTGGTCAATTAGTTTAATATGGACTGTAGCTCGGCTTACAAGAGGGGCAGAAGTAGCCTGCACAACAATCACATATTCAGACTTGGCCTCATAATCTAGATCTATAAGAGCGGTAAGTTCACCTGTAAAAATGTCCATCTGAAAAATCTCTGGGATATTGCCTTCCACAATCTGATACATAATTTGTGCATTTGTGCCTTCATCTGGATCACTAGCTGTAACTTGTGCTACTACAGACCCAACAATACTGTTTTCTTTGACAAAGACCTCAAAATCATCTGCTGGGAAAACAGGGGCATTATCATTAACGTCCTGCACAGTTACGTGAATATGAACAGGTGTTTTTTGAGGAGGTACACCCTTGTCAACTGCATAAGCAGTAAGCTCATATGATGGGACACTTTCTCTGTCTAACCTTCGAACAGTGCGAATTATGCCTGATGTGGGTTCTATAGTGAAATCCCCATCACCATCTTCTCCATTTTGAAATGTATACTGTACTCTACCATTGGTATGAGCATCACGGTCAGTAGCAGATATCTGGAGAACACTAGTGAAAGGAGGGGAATCTTCAGAGACAGAACCATGATAACGAGCATTTAAGAACTGGGGTGCATTGTCATTGACATCAGTAACCATAATTTCTACATATGTTGTATCTGATTTTTGAGGGATTCCATTATCTCTGGCTGTGATGGCTAAGGTGTAAGTCATCTGATCTTCATAATCTAGTTCAGCATGTAAAGTGATGGCACCACTATCTGGATTGATGCGAAATTGAGGAATTATGTCCTCCAAATAGTATGTTATCCTAGCATTTTCACCAACATCATCATCAGAAGCACTGATGACTACAATGGTACTGCCAACTGGACGGTCTTCATTAACACTCACTGAATAATGAGCACTTTGGAATACTGGCCGATGTGTATTAGCATCTGTTATGTTAACATACACATGACAGGAATCATGCAACATACGATCAGAAGCAGTGACTGTTAACACATAACGTCTTTCCTGTTTGTAGTCCAAAGGCAAAGACAAGGTAATCAACCCAACTCCTCCTTGGGTACTGATAGCAAAACGGTTGCGGGTATTCCCACTTGTGATCTGGTATGTAATTAAACTGTTCACATCACGATCAACAGCTGTCACACTCAAGACACTTGTGCCAACAACAGCATCTTCATTGAGGCGAACAAAGTATTCCTTTTCTGTGAACTCAGGGCGATTGTCATTCACATCTAGTATAGTTATTGTAACACTGGCTGAAGCAGAAAGGAAAGGAGTGCCATGGTCTCGAGCCTCAATTCCAAAGAAATAATACTCTACAGATTCTCTGTCTAGCTGGGCACTTACAGTTATCCACCCAGTTGCACTGTTTATAACAAAAGGTGTGTCAGGTAAAGTATCTGTTAACCTATATTCCAAACGTGCATTCTCACCAGAGTCAGCATCTACAGCTTGAATATGGATTACAGAGTGACCCAAGGGAGCATTTTCCAGCACTGAGACTTGGAAGGGTGTGCTGACAAATATAGGTGCATTGTCATTAATATCTACAACTTGCACACTTACCATACCTGTATTGTTAGACAAAGGTGGGCGTCCAGCATCTTGGGCACGGATTCTGAGAGCATATTCTCGCTCTGTCTCAAAATCTAAGGGCACAACTACTTGTATTTCACCAGTAACACTATCTATGGAAAACTGGCCCCTGCTATTACCACTTATGATGTTGTAATGAACTAATGCATTGTTATCTTTGTCAAGATCTGTTGCTGTAACTGTTAGTATATCTGAATGAGGCCTGATGTCCTCCCTTATTTGAACAATGTAACGCTTCTCACTGAATTGTGGTACATTGTCATTTTCATCCAGCACTGTGATGTAAACCTTGACTGTAGCTGACCTGGGGCTAGGATCTTTACCTTGATCATTTGCTTCTACAATTAAAGAATATTTCTCTAGCTTCTCTCTATCTACTTGTCCACTAGTGGTGATGAGTCCAGACCTTGGATCTATCTCAAAGACTCCATGAGCTGCTTGTTCATTTACAAACCGATATTTGATGTTAGCATTAGAAGGTGAATCAGAATCAGTGGCCCTCAATTGCAAGATAGGATACCCTACTTCCACATTTTCTCTTATTGTTTCCCTGTATTCAGTTTGTTCAAAAACAGGATCAAAATCATTCTTGTCTGAAACAGTAATAGCAACCATGGTAGTAGCAGAAAGGCGAGGGCTACCATGATCAACAGCAGTGACTCTAAAGTAATGAAGATCCATGCTTTCCCTATCTAAGACTGCAGCTGTTGTAATTAGGCCACTTTGTGAATTTATGCTGAATAAATCCATGGACTTGCTATTCATCAAAGCTGACATGGAATAAGAAAGTCTTCCAGCTTCCCCTTGATCTGGATCTTGGGCAGCCATGGTTAGCACAGGAGTCCCTGGGGACTGGTTCTCTGCCACCTGAACCTGGTAGTTATATTGAGGAAAGTGGGGATGACGGTTAGCTGCTCTTGGAGTCCTTATTAATGGAGTAAGCATCCTCCTTTCCCTCTTTCTGCTGATCTGCGTAAGGTTTCTGCTGTATAAAAAATGTCTTGGCCGTAAAGGATCAGACTGTAGAGCTTTAGCTGGCTTTAATTTTAAGTGAGCACACAGATCAAATGGGTAATGATACCACAAATTCACTCCAGGGCAAATATTTTTTAAGCAATCGTTTGTAGAATTAAATATTGGGAAAAGCAGACTGCCATTTTTGTCATATCTATTTTTCCAGGCCTTACTATGCTTGAAATTGCTAGAAGTTCGGATTGAGGTCGTTTGCGCCAGTTCCCAAGGAACTGTCCTCTTTTCCGATGGTGCTGAAATGATATCTCTCAAACCAACTTCAACCTGCCGTTTGAAGCACTTGTCTGCAAACTCTTCTAAATGAATAGTGTGTTTTGTAAGATCCGACTGATTCAAACCTGTCCTATAACAACGATGTAAAAAATCAGTGGTGCACAAAGATGCCTCCCGTAGTTCTAAATGCTCCGCGCACATGTTGATACAATTAGCTAAGGAAAAACATGCGTTCAAACACAGAATTTCTGACTGAGCTTCATGGTCAGTGGGTACACTCTTAAAGCTGGAAAACTGCTTTCTGTTAACATCCAAACGAGCGACGGGCACAGAAAACCTGGACTTCTCCGAGGTCATTTGGCAGTTATAGTCCCCAGTTTCACAGACACCACCCGTCACGCTGGGATTTAGAGACTGCCTTCGACACTCATTCACAAATTGCTTTACACACCGTTTCACACCTTGCAATAACTCCCGCCTGTCAGTCCCTGACTCCTGACAAGATGCATTATTAGACGGAATCAGATAGTGGCAAAGCACATGTCCCATCTCGGACGAACTGTACTCCTGTAAAGCCACAGCGAAGCAGTGGTGGGAGATGCAGCCGTATAATTCTCTGTGGTTATATAATGTTATTCCGCTACAGTTCTCAAATGTTTGACAAGTTCTAGTAACATTACAAAGCAACGGCAAGCTAAAACATGTTCTTAAATGTGAGAGAAGTCTCATTTTGTGCACAAAGCTTTTAACACTATGTATAAATGAAGGGCCTATAAAAGGGGTTAAGAAACGATATGTTCGAATTGATTTGGACACAAATAAAACTATATCACACTGTTGAACTGCGCAGTTACACCAATAAGTGGCAACATAATTTCTGTAATCCTTACGATTTGGTGAGCTCATTTTTCTTTTTCTAGGGCAAGAGGTTTGACAGTTAATATTTGGTGGCAAAAAACACAAAAGAAAAGGCTTCAGCATACTTCTCCTACACAACTTGCAAGTCTGTCTGGTGGTAACCAGCAGGTTTGAGCAACCCCTAAAGCAAGTACGCACACAGCACTTTTGGAGATCTGAAGTGCTGTTCGAGACCTCGTGCAGTTTTAATTTTACTATCCAGGCACATAAGGCAATGTCGTCTGGCTTGTCGTGCTCCCTTGTAGTCTTAGGCACAAACTGTGATTTCTTCAGTTTCACAGAGCCAGCCACTGAAGCCAACAGTTCAAAGGGGATAGGGGAAATGATAGTCCACAGCTCCCGGAGAGTCCGTCTGTCCATCTGACAGTTGTGCGAAGCATTACAGTCTAGCTTGCTAAGAAAAATCATCCAGCAAACGCATGGCAGATCCGCTGGAAATATATTCTCTCCTGTCTTCAGGCCTCTTTCATTACAGTCCCCAGGGTATGGTTTTCGTTCCAAATAAAGGGTTAATAGGTAAGGGTATGCACACAGCTCCTCCTGAATGCCATCGCCCCTCTCACGACTCGCATCACGGACGTGTTGAACGGATTGTGCACCTGCCCTCTTTGCATCCCGGGATAAACCAGTTAAGACACCACTTTTCTTTTTGCCCGAGCCCAGCTTCAGCATGCCCTCCTCCGCTGTCATACGAGGGGCGTTTTCGCCTTCTTTCTCTTGGTCGTCTGCCTGCTTCTTCAGGCTGAAAGTGAACAAAGGGATGGGGACAAGCAGCAGCAGGAGAAGAGCAGCTAGGCTTCGCCCCACCACCGATGCAGCCATAGTATTCCAACCTTCTCTCCTGGAAAAAGCAGCCTTCACCGGCCAGTGTCAAACCCCTCCCAGGTCCTCCTCTTGTTCCGCTGACCCGGTAAGTGATCATTTACTCTGTGCTTCCTATGGCCACAATCTGGCTCCTCGGACGCAGCATCCCACCACCCTTCTTTCATTCAGCTCCAACATGGCTCCCGGCAGGCCACAATGGTCTGCTCTACCCTCATTCACGTTATCCCCCTTTCCTAGTTATTGAGGATGGTTGGATCCACCGCGCATGCTCAAATGCTCTCCTTCAAAGCTGTTCAGGTTTAACCGTAGCGCGATGTACTGAGCTGTCCGTAGTGCTGAATATCTCTGGTCTTTCCACGCCTCCACCCCAAGCCCGCCTCCTACCTCCACTCTGCTCCTGTACGTTACTGCTGGTAACCTCTCACTGTCACAGAGGCAGAACTGTCCGACAGTGCATGCAAACCGCTCATTTCACAGCGAATACATCCGATGGACGTTTGCAGTTCTAGACACATTCCAGACTGTCCATGAACCCCTTTGTTGTTTAATTTTTTATTTAATGTATGCGTGTACTTAATGTAGGCATATGTCAGGCTATTGTAACAATAAAGGCATGCAAATAAGCTATCTTTAATAACAGCATAATACAAAAAGCAAAATAATAACAATACTAATAATAATAATCCGTTAGCAAATATACAAAAAAGATTATAAAAGTAGGTCATTTAAGTCTGTGTATGTGTAGTAAGTGTGTATACTCACAAAGTTAAGAACGATAATAACAAATAACTGCTACAACTTTAGTTTCAGAAGTAAGACATGTCCATTGAAATTACATACTAATTGCATTCTTGTTACTTGCCTAACAGTCTTTTTTTTGTTTGCACTGCCTATCTGCATTTATTATATTGGTTGACTAAGTACCTGATAGCCTATCAAAGGATGATTACTTTTGTTATCAGTCCATTTTTCCAGTTGCTGTCAAATATATGTGCAGAGTTATCAAAGTAATTAAGGGTGCATGGTATACATTGTCATTCACCATAGCTCTCAAACAAATGTTTATGGCATACATTTGATTGACTAAACATAACATTTGCTTGCCATTTAAACTATATAATCAACAATATACTATAACAAAACTAATTTAATTCCAGCAAGAAATACACCCATATACATTAACAAACTACAAGTAAATAAATAAGTAATGAAGATGACTAATTATCAATTGACTTCATGCTCTGGGACAGCAAAAATATAACACATAAACTATACGAAGAAGAGTACAATCTGGTGATGGGAAACAAGTTCTAGTAGACAGAAATTATTCTTAGATGATTGGTGTGTATAAGACAAATGTAAAAAAGCAAGAGAGTAAGTATATATATATATATATATATATATATATATATATATATATATATATATATAAAATAAAATAAGGAAAAAAAACAAGCTTGAGAGTAATAGAGAAGGGTGGATAAAGTAGAAAGCAATGATCCAAAGTAAGGGGGTTCAGGATCAAAAGCAGGTAACATTGTCCAGAGGAGACACAAAATGTGTACGGTGGAATACACAAATAATCAGCAGAAATATGTTAACAAACAATTATCACTACTGAATGATGAATTGCACTGATGAGTGAACAGATCAGTATAGTAAAAATGGGGGGTGAGAAACAGTTATAAAGTAGGTGATGTCCTACAAACCATATTGTAAAAAGGTAGAAGGACAGTAGTTTGTCCATCTCAAAACAAGTGTGCATTTCAATTATGCTTATTTTATTTATTTGAATAGTCTTTGTCACTGTGTACATATTCATTGTTTTCCTCATGATACTTAACTTACCATACCAAATTAATTTGCCCATCATCTGTGCACATAGATAAAACAACCATACATTCTGAAGGTGGAATGTTTTTACTGGTTATATTTATTTTAATTATTTATGCACTCCTTGGCAAATTGCAACATATGTTAGAGACAGTGAGTGGAAATAATTTACCTTTAGCCTACTATAAAATATAGTAGGATTTAATTTATGTTCAGCTACTCTTTAGAACATGAACACCATTTTGCATTTAACTAGTCAAGTAGTGGTCTGGAATTCACTCGGCCTGATCATTAAACAAGATAGTTTGTTATGTTTCAATATTCTTACTGGATGGAATGATCAGTAGTTGACTGACTGGATTGTGAACTAGAAAAACACAAATATTTTTTGATTTAGAACTGATTGCCTACAGAATGATTATGTAATTTGCACTATGATGTGAATAAAACAAGATTCTATACATGGCAATGAGGACATATGGGAGAAATACACAATAGCTTCTTTACAAATGGCATAAAAAGCTTTTACAAATATTTATCAGCAATGACATTTCTGAAAGTTAGCACAGAGGGTTAAGGTTATGAGAAGTTAACACGCTGCTTCCTGAAGTTTGGAGTTTGAGTCTCTCAGTTTTCATTTGCTAGTTGTGGGCCTCTAAACAAGTCACTTAGCAAGGCATTGCTCTTGGTCACCCATGAAAAGACACTTGTGTCAGATGAGATAACCTGTTTAACAAACAAATAAATAAAAGTAGTTTTATTTATTTTTTTGGCATGTCTGTAATTGTAATTTGAGCTTTTCTCCTTGGGTCTCCATTGAAAATGGGCCTTTGGCTCAGTTGGACTAACCCAGTTAACAAATGACAATAAATAAATAAATAAATAAATAAATAAATAAATAAATAAATAAATAAATAAATAAAACTGACTATCTTAATGATAGCAATAAAACTGCCATGGTAATTGAAGTGGCAGTAACTGATGTAGTCACCTGTAATTGTTCTAAGGCTTTTTCTCTAAATTAAAAAAACATTTACTATGTGCTCTGTTTTACATAAATTGCTTATTATAGACCATTTAGTGCATGACATTTATTTGTTAAAATGCATATCGGTTATCACAGTTGTCCACTGATGTGACTGTTGAACTAGACGCATGGTATATTCACGGAAGCCTCAACACTGTTCTATTATTGAACACATTTGTGTACCTATGCGGAAAGAGTAATGCATTGACAATCTGCTGTATGCATACTTCATCACTCAGTGTTAGTATACAGCAGTTAGGAGGAGCATTCACAGAAACACAGAGTGAAAAGTTTTCCAGAGAAGTTATATCATATTATGATATTGTACGACATTACTGTGCATAAAATAATTTAAATGTTTAAGACAAACTAGATAAAACACATCAAAGCCCTTTAAGAAAGGACTAAAGGCAGATAATGCTAAAGGAGGCCATGGGTGGTAAAATGAAATGAGTAAGAGTCAATGAGTCAGAGAGCTAGTAGTCGCTTTAGTACTATAGTATTATAGTATATGGTATTTAGTACTACAGTATTTTGTAATGTAAATAGAACAGAAAGGTAGAAAGTAAAGTGTTGAGAGGATAATACACCAAGCTAGGTACTTGTTAATTAAAACATTGGAATGACTGAGATGAACTAAATAAGTAAAACATATCAATATATGCAATCACTGTCTTGCATTATGATTTTTTACATCCAATAAAAATGAAAGGAGCATAGAAAATGGAACCATATATTTCCCAAATAATTAAATAATTATTTATAAAACATTCCTTCATTTCAGCACACAGCTGAGACTTAGAGGCAAAGTATCTTGAAGTTGTAACTGCCACTGCCACCTTTTACCCTCTAGAAAGATGTCCACAACTTATCCTCTTATATTAAAATGTATGATGGCCTTTCACAAAAAAAAAAAAAAAAAAAATTTAAAACTTCTGCACTCTAATGTATGTCTGTGCATAGTATTCATGGGATTGTTTTGTGGAATACATATGCTTATAAAATTGTCGTGAGGCATTTTTACCCACATAAAACATCTTTCCACTATCACAAGTGGCTATGTAAATCACACCTTGAGAATTACCATCAGGGCGTGCCTTTAGGCAAAAGGTGTCATTTCATTTAAATGGCCAAATGAAATGTAAGGGTAAGAATATAGCCACAAGGTGCAGGGTTTTATTCTTAAATAAAGTACTGCATGGCATGGTGGGATAATGCAGAGTGTTCTAGGTGTGATGGGCTTGGGTTCCAAACATGCTAGAGGTATTTACTATCCCAGTAACTAGATAGGTTGAGTCATGACCTACAGTATAGTAGGGCCTGGAATCGAGGCTTGGGCAATAATACTTTTTGTGCATGTTAGGATGGCTGAGTGGTCTAAGGCACCAGACTCAAGGATTAATTTCCTTCCACAGTTCATGGGAATTCTGGTCTCCACATGGAGGTGTGGGTTCATATCCCACTTCTGACTGATGATCCATACTCTAGGGCTTCTGTGTCACTTGTCAGACTGCATTTTCATTTTATTATGATACTGACTTCTAGTTCTTTCTTCACTTAAAGACATAATTTGGATCTATTCTTATTACTTTATTAATATTGTTGTGTCCACTAAACACTTTATAGTTATTTTACTAATATATTTATACTTCTGCATCCATACTATGGGCTACGCAGTATGTAGTCATTATCAGATTGTTTGAAAGTACTGTATTTTTGCTGCATTGTATTATTCTCCCTGTCAAAAATAAGCACATACAAAATGTGTAGTTATGAGATGACAGCTGCTAAAATGTCATTATTTTCTGTTCATCATACCCATGCTCAATGAGAGGTTGCTTAAGATGAACTTATTTTGTCTTAAAATTGTTCTCACCTGTGAACAGTCTAGACATTCTGTTTGACTCTTGATTAGACTATTTTTCAGAAGCACAGATGGCAGGCAAATATGTATTTGTGAACATTGGTTTTCTGTATGTTGTGAAACCTAAGCTGTGGAAATTGGAATCAACATATATTTCAGTGTCCAAAAATGTATTCTATCTCATGAAGCTGTGTCTATAAATATAAGAAAACCTGTGATGTTTCTGAAAAAAAAATCTTCAAATTACATAAATTCTTCTTTTTGACTTACCCATATAGTAAACACATTGTCAATAATGTGGGTACAGAATGTCCCTATAATAAAAAATATTCACTTTCAAAAGCAAACTGATTGTCCAATTGAGTTAGAGCAATGTTAGCATAAGTGAGGCAATGGCAGCCCCTATTAACACTCAACTAGTTTGGTAAAAAGATCTACTGTTAAACACAAAACAAATATTTTCCAAAGTAATTTTAGTCACACAACCCATACAGACAGTGTCTCAACATATCCATCCTAATGTCATTGCGTATGATATTCTATAAATCTTTTATATCCAAAATATCAGCCAAAAACTGGTTCAAATATCACCTCACTCCGTTGCTATAAGAGATGCATTGAGTGTCAAAAGAATGGACAAGAGGAGTGTTCCCCATATTCAGATATTTGTACATATATACTGCTAGTGACACTGCGTTCAAGCCTCTTCCCAAAATAATTGGTCTTACTGGTGGATCAATGTCAGATTTATCAATTTTGGGTATAACAAAAATGAAGAAATAGTGGGATGATTTACCACAGAAAAATGTAACAACTGATACATATTGGCTAGTTTCTAAGTCTAAATATATATAATCTCTACTGTTTTATGCTCTAATACAGCCTAACCTCAGTATAACTTTTCATGTCTTGCAACAGAGAAGACGTTTTGTTCACACAGGCCATGTTGCCCATTATGAAAACTCCACTTTTGTTAACCTTAAATAATCGGAAGATGTGGTCTAACCTTAGTTCCTTTAAGGCCTCAATATCTTTGGCTTGTATGTTAAATATTTCAACCTAGGTAGTATTTTCAACAATTTTCTTATTTTCAAGTGGGCAGTTACTCTGAAATATGGTTATTGTCTAATATAATGGTGGGTTGAATGTCATTATTTCCTTAACAGGGATGGAGTCGGTGCACCTGGTTGAAATTATTTAAACAAATAAGACAGGTTGAGCTTTCTGGTAAACAGTTTTAAGTCTATAATCATATCAACCAGTTTAGTTCTTTTTGCTGGCATGAATGAAACCCCCTTTTCAAATGAGTGGATTGATATTATGTTCCTTTCATTTTTCACTAGGTAAGTACTAGGCTATTTCCCCTTTTGGGCCATTTTAAGCTTATCCAATTTCCCTTTCAAAGGGAAGAATCAACCCCTGTGCCTTGTGACTTGGAGGTAAACACCTTAGCCATTTTACCACCCCCCAAGCCTTCTTTCCTACTTTTTTTACTATGCTCATTCCTTCCTTCATACCTCTTATGCAGCTATTCCATTTTTGTATGAAAGGCATTTCCATTTTACATTTTTCTTAGCAGCTGAACCTTGCCTATGCCAATTGATCAATCCCCCTCCTGTTACCAAAGACATACTTATGTGGCAGACAGAATACTGTTGTCAGTGTTTTGATTCTAAACTGACACTGACTCCCTCTCTGTCATCTGTCTCTGCACTCCCAATAACATATGTTCCATGTTGAGTACAGTACCCATCCAATTTTGAATGGTCACAGTGTCAAATTGATGAAGATTGAGAAGATAATATTGATGGCCGAAACAGTAAAGCACAGAAGTGAATGGAGACTGCTGATTGAGGAACAGTGTAGATCAGTGAAGTGGCTCTTTCCCCACTATAGTGTGATCTCACAGTTGTTATATATAATAATCAGAGGGTGTGGTGGGTGCAAGGGGGGTTGTCCCCTTCAAAAACAGTTGTTTTTATTTTTATTTTTTTATTCCATTCACTCTTTTAGCTGTCGAGGTTATTAGCTCGTTCTTCAGCCAGTTGACATCATGGCTGTTCAACAAATGGTCAGGGATCCTGTCAACTTACTTTGAGTCTGACATTCTGTGTTCTTTAAAAAAAATCAGCATTGTCTTCAAATTCATTTTTTTGTTTTTCATTATTACTCCAGCTGGGCACTTTTTGCTCTCATTCTGGTTATCTTTTCTAGTCATTCATATCTATGCAGCTGAAGAGTTTCCTGCCAACTAGCTTCCTTAAAGTGGTGGTTCTTGTAGCTGAGACTACCCACCTGTGCATTCTGATTGACTACTTGTCATTCAATAACAGGGGCTGTTTTCCGGATCATCTTCTGTTAACAATGGTGTACCTTTTTTCACTCTATACATTGCTGGTGAATTGTGTGCCTTTTTAAGAATGTTAATGCAAGGCTAACCTTATAAAAGAACAGTGCTACAGTTCAACCATCAGAACCTTCTGCTGTAGTACAATCAGGAATTAATAATCTCATTTCAAAGGCAGCAGTGATGCTGCACCACACTGATGGGAACATAAGCTTCTTGCTAGCACCACCCAAAGCAACTTTTATTATTGCACAAAAAGCAGGTGATACATGTCTAACACCATGAAAACTTGTTTTGGATTTATTACATACTCTGGACAATGCACTATAGAAATTTAAGTCCATTCAGTGAGGCAATGTTTTTCTATAAGAAAGCATTAATGCCAGAGGAGCGCCTAAAGGATTAAGATTCAGCACATTTCCTAATAGGATCACTGAGAATCCAAGCATATGCTTAGAACTTACTGGAAAAACAAAACAAAATAAAAAGCAAAACTAAAAAGTCTACAAGAGGTTTGCGTAACTACAATGCTTGTAGAGTGTATCCCATTACATCAACAAGTATGTCTTCCAGTAAAAAGTTTCTGAGCAACAAACATCCAATCAAATTGCACATCTGGGTAACCTCAGCCATAAAGACCACACCTTTCTGAAAGGTACTTAACAGAGAACTCATCAACTTTATAGATCTGAAAAACTAGCAAAAAGGAGAGAGGGAGAGAGAGAGAGAGAGAGAGAGAGAGAGCAAACAAGAGCAGAAATACCTCAAGTGAAATATTAACACCAGAAATTGAATTTGAATGCTAGGATGATTTTTATTGAACAGAGAATGCCAGAAGTATAGTTACTACTCAAATGTGGAAAACATGGAATTGAGGGTAATGCGGCAAAGTCAGATGTCAAAGAGGGAGACAATTTTAAATGCTAGCACTTATAATGAATTTGAGTTATTTAACCTCCGTTAATTTATTTTGAATGAGCAATATGAGTCATTACTGAAAAGGGCTTTTCATTCTTATTAACAGAAATATCTAATCTAATTGATATATTATAGAATTAAAACTATTTATCTGAAATCTCATATCTTATTTGTTTAAAGAGTTCTGCTAGGTGCTCCCACTGAGCCCATGTAAGATGAAAGAAGTATGATCAGCTTGCTATTACGTGAAACAATAAGCACATTTGAGAGTAAGTGTGAACAAACCTCAGATTTAAACACTATAACAAATCTGTCAAAGATACAAGGGCCATGAAGGAACTAAGATTAGAGCACAGCATTAGAATATTTAAGACTGACAAAGATGGAGGGAGGAGTTGTCATTATGGACAGTGTGGCCTATATGATCAGAATATTTTCTCTGATGCAAGACACAGAATGCTATGCTGAGCTTAAGCAGTTCAATATTAATGGATCATAGAAAACACAGATGATGTACTGTTAGACTTGTTAATTAAACAACAAGTGACCGTACATACATACAATTTTTGGTGACAAAACACCCCACTATTCCTTCATTTTTTTCTTTGGTATATTCAAAATTCATAAATTATCCATTGATCCATCCATGAGATGAATCATTTTGGCCTCAAAGATAGTAGCTAACAGTGTATGTGGACAAATGTCTGACTACAGTAAAAAACGGTTCCTTGTTCTTAACTGAAAGACTTGTGGCACCTTCCAGAAGAACTTAGATGAAGTTTAAACCAGGTTTTTGGTTTGCTACTGTGGATATAAAGATTTGCAAAGGTTTACCAGATGAAATTAGGATGTTTATGCTAAGAGACATTTTATTTATTTATGTATATATTTATTTGTGTATTTATTTATTTATTTATGTATGCATGCATGTATATATGTATGTATGTATGTATTTATTTATTTATTTGTTTGTTTATTTGTTTGTTTATTTATTTATTTATTTATTTATTTATTTAGGGTGGCTATGCCCATACTGGCATGTATAGCCCAGTACAATTTTTCTAACCTGAGCAAACGTGCCTGTATCCTATTACATCACACCAAAGATTTCAGTAGGACTGCTTTCTGGTAAATTAGTGTGCAGCTCTATCTTTGGAAGCAGTAAGTTATGGGAAGTTGAGATCACCAGTTGATTTGCTAATTGTAAAGAAAGCAATGCCAATGGCGTAAGATAATGTGACTCAGAGTGAGAGTTGAAGAGATATTCTCAAAAAGGATGGGAATGAAGATGGGCCCAGAACAGCTGAGGAATACACTGAAGACTTATGTGACACAAGAATAGACAGGTCCAGTTTCCATGCACTATCTGAAAGCAAAAAGAAGAGTTAAATAATACAATGATTGGTTATGAAATTAAAAAGGGTCAGTACAAAACGCCAAAGGCCATTGTTAAGTTCCTGAGCATATAATGTAGGAAACCATCTATGCCCATGTAGATTAGTACAATATAAGGCAGTCCTGCACTTCCAATGTACCATTCCTCAGTAAGTTATTAAAAGTATATCCCATTTGTCTATCTTTACGGTATTTTATTTGAGTGATAGTCTTTACTTCCTGTAGACTTCATTTGGTATCTTAAAAGAAACGTCATGAGATCAGTAGCTCCATCTATCACAGACATCCATTTCATATAGAAGATGCCATTTGTTACCTTAAGTTTCAAAGTATATTAAATATGCAGACAATAAAATATATAAAATAGTTGAACTGCCTCACATGAAAAAAATGTATCACACAGATAAAAATGGCACTGACATGGTGGCTACAATATTTACAGTTCATGACAAATCACTGATATTCTTAGTTATGAAATGTATATATTTCTATATTTTATCTTTCTTAAAACCGAAGAAATTTACAGAAGTTTAATAATATCATGGCAAAGGCCATATGACAATGGAAATGTGCCATTGATATGTGCTGTCTATAGTTGTGGAGTTAATTATATAGAAATTGCTGTTTCTGAAAAATTGCTAGATTTCTATAGTTTTATCAGTTTCAGAAACTATGCAGCTTATAGCTTCATGTGTAAGCCAAAATAATGCTTGACAAAACTACTTATGTTTTTAATTTAACTTGTACAATGTTGGAAATACTCACTGGTGTTATGATAATATTTATAAAAACATATCTAATGTGTTATACTCATTTTAAAATCTAATAAGCTTTCATAAATTATTATTTATTTATTTATTGCTTTTGTCAATCAGGAAGGCCCAACTGAATAATCTAACCTTTTTTCAGTGCAAGCCCAGGGATAAAAACTCTACTTTACAGACTTAAAGAAAAATATTAATTACACCCCTGCATATATACAAATAATGATCACTGCAAAGTAAAATTTACAGTGTGACATATACAAGCTACATATTACTTAGTGTGGTAGTACAGGCAGATATTTTTTATTTTTGATTCAGTCTGATGGAATGGATGGATTGACAGCAAACTAAGATGAAACATACATCTATGTGAATACAGTCTGAATATTTTACTAGATACAAAGGTATACAGAAGTACTACACTGGGCTTAGGCTGTGGCAAATGTAGAACACTGAATAAATAAGATGAGAAAATAAATAATTTAGTTACATGATAATTATAGAGAATACAAAGAGAAAAACAAGGAAAAAGAAGTACAGAGGAGGAAAGAAGAAGAAAAGGTCATTAATAGGATATTTAGAGGTATAGTTAAAAACTATTTGGGGAGAGGTAGTAACTGCTATACAGAGAGAAAGAGAGATGAGTTGGATAGGCCTGCAAAGAAATCTGATTATGTAAGGTGGTAAGAAGAGATTTTGGAGGATTAGCTAAGATGATGACATAATAAGATGTGCTGATTTAGTAAAGTAAATGTTACTTGGATCATTCATAGGGAGAAAAAGAACAACTCCAAGAATTTAATGGGTGTTGCTTTAGATCATGCTTGAATTATTTGTAGAGTGCTGTTTTGTATCAGGGTGAGAGGGAGGTTGTTTCATATTTTGGAGATACACTTTGAGTTTAAAGTATAACCTGCTAACCTGATGGGTTTGCTTGTAGTGAGAGGCTGTTTTCCCTTGGAGCAAAGAGTTAGTTGTTCTGATTCGGTATGCAGAACCTATTTAAGGCAGAACATCTAGTGTGTTTGTGTACTAGTTTGTTTGCTGCAGCCATTTGGGAGTGAGGTAACGATTAATTCTAGCCAGACTATATCTTTGAGGGATACACAATGATGTGATCTATACGTTTTGCTGGAAATTAACCCTACCATCTTATTGTAAGAAGTTTCAGGTTTTATTTTCAATGTGGTGCACATGCGTGTGAGGATGAGGGGGCATTTAATAAGGTAGGTAATAGCTAAGCAAAGTCTAGGATTTGTCTGGCAACTTCAATGAGGAAGTGTTTTGTTCAATAAATTAAGCCTGATTTTGGGCTGGTTTGCTTTACAGTTTGTTGGATGTAGTGATCAAGTTTTAGAATAGCATCTATCATATAGCCAATTAGTTTGGTGGATGATAGAACCTCAATTTTGGTGCTACCCAGTGAGGAGATTGAGAACTGAGTTTTATTAGGACTATTTGGGGTAAATATGAAAAGTTTGGTCTTTATTGGATTTAGTATTAATTATATATTAGTTGTATAGTATCATTGGTCTTTATTGGATTTAGTATTAATTATGTATTAGTTGTATAGTATCTTTGGTCTTTATTGGATTTAGTATTAATTATGTATTAGTTGTATAGTATATTTGGTCTTTATTGGATTTAGTATTAATTATGTATTAGTTGTATAGCATCACACAAACTGTGATATTATGTTGGAAAACATTGCTACTGGTACTCTGTGAAAGGAATATAGTGTCTGAGATCTTGAAAGTTGACTTTTTAATAAAGCCATCATTTAAAATCTTATCTCAACTACCACAATTTTTGATATAATTAATGAAGCGCTATGCACATCAAATCTTCGAAGGAAACCTTTTGCTCTTCATACTTCTTTGTTATGATTTATGGTTCATGATCTACTGACAGTTTTTGCATGGCTCACATGGATTAAATTTGCTTGTAAAGTCTCAGGATCACTTTTTTTAAACAGGCAAGGTGTGCAACTTACTGTGGAGATATTGAGTTAAAAAATCCAATTTCACTTCTTTAAAAATTAGGAACATTTCCTCAATGACTTTTCCATTTTTTTCTGTGTTTTGTAAATAGTTGGGAGACATTTATTTATGTGTTATCCACATGAGTGACAACACACAGCTGGTTCAAACTACACACACACTGATGGATGGAGAGCAGTGCAAGGGGAAGTCACCCTTCAGTCCAAAGTTCAGCGACCTTGTAGCCGACTATTTTAAATAGGGCATAGATGAGGTGCAGTGTGTCATGTACTGATGGTATTGGGAACTTTGCACTCATTGCAATTCTTTAGAATGCTGTTTTGAATGGTATGTTTCAAAAAATGTCATTTATGCTCAGAAATAAAAACCCTATTAAGTTCTACCATAGTAGCCATAATAAAGTGATAGTAACCATTCAGCCTTTGATGCAATACATCCATTCTGTCAGAGACTTCACAAGTACTGACTACGTAGGTTCATAGGTTCATAGGTAGGTACTAGGCTATCAGCCCTGGGGCCTATACAAGCCCAGCCAAAAAGGTACCCCGCCTTTTGCCACCCAAGAAAATTATTTTCCTGTGCCACTGTTGAGCAGAGCCACAGAGGTGATCCCTGGGGTGAATTTCCTATTTTCTATCCAGTCATCAAGATTTTTCTTGAAGAGTGCTAATGAGGAGCTTTGTTTGATATAGATATGTAGTTTATTCCAGAGTATGGGAAGTCTCTGGGACAGGAATCTATCCCTCCGGCATGTTCTGTTTATTGTGGTAACAAGGTTTAGGTCCCTAGAGCGTGTAGCTTGGAGGGATTGGTATTTCTTTAAGTGGAGCATGTGCAACAGCTCTGGGTTTGACATAGCTTTGTATGTTAGGCAGAGATCACCTCTGAGTAGGTGATTTGCGACGGAGTAAAGCTGGAGTTTTTTGAGGCGGTCTACATAGGGCATCTGTTTGAGGCTGGTAATCCTCCTTGTGAGGTATTTCTGTGGCCTTTCCAGTTGTTGTAGATGTCTTGTGAGGTACATACCAAAAGGGGCATTGTACTCTATAATGGGTCTAATGAGTGATGAATAGAGGGGGAACAATGACCTCTTTTTTTCTGGATGAGAAACCTTTTGTGATGAAGTGTGCCACGTAGAAGGATTTCCTGACTACTGTGGCGATGTGATTATCAAAGGAGAGACTACTGTCCACCTGTGTCCCAAGGTCTCTTATCACACTTTCACTGTTAAGTATACTACCGCCTATGTTGTAGTTCATGGGTGCAGAGTTTTTACCAAAGGGGATGACAATGCAGTTTTTGGCATTGAGCTTGAGGCCATGGCTTTGACACCAGGCATCTGTCTCAGTGAAGCCCTTTTGTAGGATGTCCACATCGTTAGGAGTTTCGATTATGGCTCCTAATTTGCAGTCATCTGCGAACTTTGTTAGCCAAAGACCTTCTGTGTTAGCCTGTACTTCAGAGAAGTAGATACCAAACAGGAGAGGACCCAGGACTGAAGCCTGTGGCACTCCACTTGTCACTGGTCTGAAGTCGGATTTGGAGTCTGCTACTTTCACAGTGTGGGTTCTGTCAGTGAGCCAGTTGGCAACCCATCTTGTGACATAGGGATTTATACCTAGTTTAGTGAGTTCATCTATAATTCCAGAGTGGGAGATGGTGTTGAAAGCCTTGGCAAGATCTAGATAGGCTGTGTGAACCACCCTACCCTTGTCTACGGCTTTGTTGACTGCTTCAAAGAAGTCTATCAGGTTTAGGAGACATGATCTGCCCTTTACAAACCCAAACTGGGTGGGGTCCAGAGTTTGGAGATTACCAATGTCTTTGTTTATAAGTTCCATGATGATAAGTTCCATGGTCTTGCAGACCAGGCTCATCAGGTTAATGGGGCGGTAGTTCCCGGGGTCCGTGGTGGCTCCCCCCTTCTGGAGTGGGATAACCGTCGCTGTGCACCATTCAGCAGGTACAAAGCCTGAGGTGAGGCTATGATTGAACATGGTACTTAGGTGAGGTGCCAGTTCGTTCTGTAGTTCATGTAGAACGCAGCCTGGGATGTTGTCTGGTCCCATGGATGCTGTGTTCTTGGCTTTGGAGAGTGTGATTTTTACCTGTGCAGCCATGATTACAGGAACTTTGCATTCTTCCAGTAATGAGGGCATAATGTAGTGGTGACTCATAAAATGAACAAACGATCAACAAAGGGACAACGGCTCTTCTGCTGCAAAGCATTCCTCATAGTCTAACAAATTTGATTTGGATCAAAAGAGCTTTTAAAAAAATCCACAAAATAAAGGGGTCCTACGATCTCCAGCTTGCTAGAAAGACTGAAGACAACTGTACAGCCTTTTACTGCAACATAAGGAATACTAAGAGAAGTTTCCTGGATTTCAGTATCCTCAAGGTCAGTGGGACAGTACATCATGAGCCCAAATATACCACTACCATTCTCACAAGTACATATTGCGGACGTTTAGTAAACCACTGCGTAATAATGGCTGTGGTAAAATGGTGTTAGATTTTATTTTTCAAATATCATCAGCAAATCACAAAGGCTCAGCCATATCCTTGTTGTCTAATTCATTGCTGCAGATGTCCATTCAGAAACCTGTATATTGATAATGCTGTACTGGTTAGCTGTTTGTGTCTGTAAGGGAACCTGGGAAGATTGCAAATAAGTCCATATATCTTTGATATGCTATGTCCCAGATTTTTGCAAATAAATTCTAGTTGTACAATTACATAGTAATTGTTAATATATCAATATTCTCAGTCTGTAAATAATATACACCCTTCTAAACAGTGGCATAAAAAAACAATAATACTGTTTAACTAGGTTACCCTTAAGTTGCGTGGATAGTTTAATAAGTGCCTGTGCAGAGAAACATTTTATTTCTTTCAGTTCCCTTCAATAATTTTAGTCATTGCTTATGGAAAATGAAAGAAAAATCCCAATAAAAATAACAGAAAATATTACAAAAATGTGAGAGGTATGAGAAGAGGAGACCAGGAATTAATGGATTTAGATGCTTTGGAATATGTTTCTTTTTCTATTGCCTGGTTTTGTTGCCTGCCTGGATAGAAGGGACTGGCAATGTGGTAACAACCCAAACTTTAAGACTGTATTCTTTCTTTATTTCATGTTCTCATAAACTTGCAGAAATAAAGACAGTGAAACCGTAGAATATAATGGAAATGAGCAGTGACTGCAAGTACCAGAAATGTTAAGTGTTCATCTCTGTACAAATTATTGTTTTATTATCACACAAGGCAAAGAAATGAGCTTTTACCTGAAATAAGACTGTTTTATTTTAACACAAGGCAAAGAAATGAGCTTTTACCTGAAATAAGACTGTTTTATTTTAACACAAGGCAAATAAATGAGCTTTTACCTGAAATAAGACTGTTTTATTTTAACACAAGGCAAAGAAATGAACTTTTGCCTGAAATAAAATATGGAAAACATGCTGTAAATACTAGACTGAAAAATACTTACAGGAGGATTGTATCTGCTTTTTTGGTTTGTGTTAATACTTGTCAGTTTATGAAACAAGTGACTAATTATGGGAGTGTGATAAAAAGTGTGAATGGAAACTGTTAAATATTTATCTCTGTATAGATAAAGTCAGATGGATAATTGTCTCTAACCTACATCCACTGAACTGTTAGCTGTCACATATTCCCTGTGAGTGCAGTAGAAGTTAAGCAATATGTCTGCAATCATGCTATAAATAATTGTAAGATAACATTTGGTGTCAGTATCCTGTTGTAAACCCTGTTACACAACTATAAATAGCAACCCCCGTACAGTATCAAGATTAAGATTCCCTTTGTATCACCGATCTACAAATAATGGTAGCTTTCTCTAAGGAGGAAGAAAACAATACCATGGGACTTTACAATATCCATGGCTGCATTTTCTCACCAGGACTAAAGAAATCCCCTGCATCAAATCTGATCCACTGACTTTGTCCCAAACACCAGGAGTAACATACAGCTAATCTTGGAAACTACAGCCCTATCTTCTTAACCAACATCATACGCAAGGTTATGGAAATGATACTCCTGAAACAAATTCTGAAGGATACTGGCAATTTGCTACTGCTAGACATTTATCAGTGAGAATTTAAGGGTAGGTCATGACTACTAAACCTGATCACCTTCTTAGATGATGGTATTACTGTCCTACATGATGGCTTATTGGAGTATTTCCCCAACCTAGATCTTCCTAAAGCATTCAACACCAGTCCTCATAAAGACTTCAGAGTTAGTAATTAAGTAACCCAATGAGTAACCCCATGGCACTTCTATAGAACCCAGGCAATAAGGGTAGCTTATCAACTCTCCATGCCAACAGGAGTCACCAGTAGAGTGCCACAGGAGTTGATACACAATCATCTATTTTTGACATCTATTTCTTAGATATTTACTTGATAACAGTAACCTTTGCATGACCAAGTTTGCTGGTGAATGTAAACTTGTGTTTGCTCTCCTCCAATAGACATTTCACTGTTCCATCTTGGGTTGGCTTAAGCCACTGCTGGTGTAAATACAATGGTCGGATTCTCAGTACCAACAAATGCAGCGTAATCTTTTTGATTGTTTTTGAATGAAAACTCCAGTATCATAAGTACCAGCAGTGAACTCTTTCAGTGCTGTGTTTGTGTGGACAGTGCAATTTCATTGAGAACTTTGAGAAGCAGTCCTTGCCAGTGAGACCCAAAGGAAACATATTTCAAAAGATAATGCTAGAAACTGGAAGGGAAACATGCAACTTTTGATAAGTGGATACATTGATTTTCAGTCTGCCTAGTGTGTGTGTGTGTGTGTGTGTGTGTGTGTGTGTGTGTGTGTGTGTGTATCCTAATGCATGTGCGCTCCTGGAATGAACCTGCTACCTCTTCTCCTTCTCAACACTTTATTATCTAGACTTGTAAAAACAGAGCACAACAAGGTGTCACTCTGCAAAAATTGTGTAACTTTCATCATGTTTACTCATGAAGGCAACACAACCTACTGTGCTTGCACTGACCCACAGAAACTGCCCACCTCCCCCACCCTGTTTTTATTTATTTATTTATTTTTTGTGTACAATAAACTGACTGCATCTTCTTTGTCTGGGCTATTTCTGTTCTACTGTGTTCATAGCAATAAGGTGAGGTGACATTTTGCACATGTGCAGGCTTCTCTTTTTTTGCATGACTTAGTGAGCTGATGGGTTGCTTTCATTTTCAATCTTCTTGAATTAACTTTTTCAAAATTTGTTTTAACTCATTCTGGATGAAAAGACTCTGGAAGTTTGCAATGTAATTTCCAACTGAGCGGAGCTTAAGCTTTTTGAGAGAATCAAATTATGTCCTCAAATTTCAAACAAATGTTCATATCTCTGGAAAAATAGGGGTTACTAAATAAGTGTGAATGGCAAACACTTCAGCAAAAACAATTTTTATAGTGGTAATATTCTATAAGGTTCTAGGCCTTAAATTGAATTTTATATGCCACAGAAAAGATAGTCAGCCAGATTCAATAAACCATGTAGGTTCTGAGCAGAGCCTGCACAGAGTGTATTTGCATATGCGCTACTGTGAATGTTGCAGCATTAGACACTCTCGCGCCATGAACATTAATGATGTGCAGCATATGTAGGGAAGGTTTCGCTGCTTGCCCCAGTGTTACTGTCAATGAAACCTGTACAGTGAATGTGGAACGTTCCAGGGCAAAGGGCAAGCATGCATTTTCTGAAAGATATGAAGTACAGAACATAAACGTATATGTCATGGTATATTGACTGCTGCCTTCAGTGATTTCACAATAAACCACCCATTTTACAAGGAAAAGCTCAAATATATAATGAAAATATCTGCGCAGTCTGCAAAAGTGTAAACAGTCTGCCATTTGTGTTTTAATTAATTTGTTTTATCCTTTTTTTTTAAATATTTTTTTTCCTAATTGCCAGTGTGTTAGTACGATGTGCCGCTTGGCATAAACATGTTTAGCTATGCTCATCTGGTTTGCTCTAAGCACAACAGTGCATAAACTGGAGGAATAGACCACCCAGGTTGTAAACAGGACCCAGACAGCCACACATATGAACCGGATGCATTCAATTAATAATATTTTTCATCATGCAATCACGGTAACCAGCGTTGTGCTACGGTTAACAGAGAAAACCTTATAATAACTACTAAGGTAGCAGATATCCATCTCACAAATCTTAAGGCAGCAGGTGTTAAGTGTAGGGGTGAATTGCAGATGGTACAAGGTTCTAGTACAGGGTGTGCAGGATTTGTTTTACTGTTGTGAGAATGTAGATTATAGCAATAAAGTCCAAGATATACAACTGTTCTTTCAATCTTCTTGTTGTTATAGCTGCACATGTAAGAGAACCACATATACAATAAAATGGACTAGCCCATTTACAAGTGCATGTATATACTTAATAAGCTAGAAATTGCTTTATTCCCAACTGTTATGCATTGCTTACTATCATGCAAGCATAGTGCCCAGTGGTGCACACTCTCACCTACTGCATTTGTTGCAAATTCAAAATTTTACTCTCAGTAAGTGTGAGACATGGAATAGCCATGAAAGAGTACCATATAAACTGCAATTGGCAGGAAATTCTCTCTAGTCATTGAACTTGAACTATGGCAGGCATGTCTAGAGTTGCTGGAGAGGGTGTGCACTTTAGGGCGCAGTGTTGGGATGTCCAGGATTCAAGGATTTTTGTTGGACTCCTAGTTAGAGAGCATGGGCCCAGGTTGCTGCAGCAGGATTATTCCAGCTCAGAGTATAAATCTGAAGCCTGGAATAGTGATGCCAGGGCCTTAACCAGTGCAACAGATATCCCCCACATAGGCAAATAGAGCAGATATTATTTTGATGACCTCTGAAGGAGGAAGTGGGATACCCTCGAGCTTTGGATCAGGAATGTCGGGTAGGGGACACCCCACAGATGTGTAAGTATCAATTTCTTTTAATACTTGTAAGAGTTAAAAGTTGAACGTAGTGAAGACTGATATTCATAATGATGTCATGTTCTGTTTTGTTTTTTCCACAGCTGCTGAGAGGACAAAAGTAGTATTTTAGTGTAGTCATCAGTTGTGGGTTCAAAAACCACATTTCCCAAATATACAATACTGTTATGTTTTCATCATTATTGGAATGTAACTTCATACCTCTATACCAGTGGCACAAATGACCTTATAACTTCATACCTCTATACCAGTGGCACAAATGACCTTCTGTTATCTGTAATCAGTGTAACTGGAACATGCATATGTGCAATATATAAACACTTCAAGGATTTCTGGCTACACTATAGTGTGCCTCTGTTATAAACTGGGTAGTCTTAAAAGTAAGGAAGAAACTTGTTAGAAGAGTTTATAGTATTCAAATTAAAGGGACAGAATACAGTAAAATAATTGTATCAATGCGTTGTATATCACATATGAAGTTATTAATGTTCTCTCCTTTTTTTCTCTCACCCCAACCCTTTTCTCTGCTTTTATGGGGAGTTATAATTTTCTTCTTTTTTTGTGTTTACTTTTTTATTTTTTTGTTTTTCCCACAGCACAGTGGGATTGGACTGTCCCATGGGATTCACCTGCCCCCACTCCACCAGCTACAGCACAGCTGCCCAGCACGTCTGCTGCAGTACCTGGTAGCAACCCCTCTGCTTAATTTACATGACTTCCTTACTCCACGGTAAAGCTGTTCAGGCTGTAGCAAAATTAAATGATGTAGATTTTTTGAATTATGTTAAAGTTAATAACTGTCTTCGAGATTGTTTTAAACTTATACCGGAGGCATATAGAAAAGAAGTTTTGTGAACATAGATGCAAGGCAGATTAAAGTATACATGATTATATTGCTGACTTAAATACCTACTTTCACAGATGGGTGAGTGGGTGTCAGGTCACCACTTTTGAGGGACTAGCGGACCTTTTGGTGAAGGGACAAGCCCTAAGTACTTTGTCTGATGACATGAGAGTCTGGTTAGCTGACCATGAGTGTAGCTCTGCAGAGGAGTTAGGGAGAAAAGGGGATCTCTACTTGGTAAGCAGAACACCACTGCATAAGAAATGGATACCTAGTGCTGCACATGGACATAAGGGAACCCATGTGGGGCAGTCTAAACCACTCCAACAGAGTACACCAGTAATAGGGGAAACTACTAATCCAAGTGCATGGTTAGACACACACACACACACACACACACACACACACACACACACACACACACACACACACACACACACACACACACACACACACACACACACACATGCGCACACACACAAGCACACATGCACACACACACACACACACACACACACACACACACACACACACACACACACACACACACACACACACACACACACACACACACAGTTAACTGCAGTGCGACTAGAACTCATCGCTCCCTAAGTGCATGAACTACAGAACACAGTACTTTATGCAAGCACCACAGCAAAATAATGGTTTATACCAGACTGCAGGTATACTTATAGTAGATGACATCAGCAGCCCATGTAGTAAACAACAGCTTGTGGGTCCTGCCTAGGCACTTAGTCTCATAGCATTATATGAGGCTATTAACCTAATATCAGTATTCTGTTAATAACCCTATTAGTGTAGCAACAGGAGTACCCTTACTGACTATACTTGGATGTTTAATGTTAGCAGAGCATGGTTGTGAGCATCAACAAGTGGACCTGTCCATATGGGAACACACTATAGTAAATATTACAGTTGGTAGCATGTTTGAAAAAAGGAATGAGTCTGCAGTGTTGTACTGATTTGAGTTTGGGGAGTTGGGAGGTGGGCATGTAATGTTTCTAATGTAATATCCAATAGAGATCAACAATGAAGCATCATATATGCAGTCTCATAGAGCAATAGACAGCGGGTGTGCGCAATGGTGAGCAAAGTGTATACTCATGCAAATTACACCTCTTTGCACATAGGTAAGCAGTGTGCAAACGCGAGATGCAGTGCTCACATCTACCAGCTGAGTCTGTACTCCAGGCCTGGTTTTTGCAGTGACCAAGGACAATAATTGAATATATCCTTCTTCTGTTTTTTGGTAGTCTGCTTCTTAGGCAGTTTTGTTTGTCAGTTTTAGCAATACAGTGCTCAGTGCAAAACAGATGAGCAGAGTCAAACATGACACCTTTTGTTTTCTGCTACAAACAAGATAATGACCTTGTTCTTTTCAGAAAACAACATGTGTCATGTTTGACTATGTTCAGACAATTTACCCCAGGACTGATATGTACTAGTAATGGACATCTCCTACATTCCTTATCCCATAAGTAAAAAAAGTGAAACAGAGAAAAGAAGTGAAATGCGTAAAAGCTAGGTATGTTAACCACAGTACAAAATGAAAGTACACATTACAAATGTCTACATAATATGAGATTTAAACCCACACTCCAATGGATCTTCAGAACACAAGATGGATGCCTTATTCCTCATTGCCACATAAACAGCTATGGAGCACTGTCATTATTCACACAAGGAAGTGCAACACAATGTACGCTGCTATCACAGATGAGTAATTGGTATGGGTTAAACATGGGAATCCCTCTGGTTTGTGTAGGGGGGAGGCAAACCTCAGTTGCTGTTATGTGTTGAAGAAGCTTAGCCTGTTGTTAGTTTAGTGATCACAGCCGATGTCCTGGCATGGCACAATGAAATACATGTTATTCTCTCTGTGTTACTTGTTAATCACCTTGTTCTGCAACTTGCCTGTAGTTTGATCTTGGGACTGTTTTTGAAGTCAGAGACTGCAATGTGTATCATTACTTTACAGCTCATGTGTGTAATGCTTTACCATTTCAGAGGTGTGGTGCTACACTGAGGGCATGCAGTGTTCCTGTTTACCTTTGAGAGGGCTGACTGTGTAAATATGTAATGGATGAGGCATACTACTTAGTAATGGAAACATAAGTAAACACATTTGCTCTGCTGTGACATGTTACAGTTATTTCTGTGGACATTCAACAATATTTACCTGATTACTGCAGCAAGGTAAACAAATCAATAATATGACATAATACTGTTAAACAATTGGCCGAGGTTCAAGAGCATACCTCTCAACCTCTTAGAGTATGAAATGTGGACAAAGCCATAAATAAAAATAGGACAAAAGCACTAAAATAGTGACACTTGTTAAATATTGCTCTTAAAAACTATGAACGTTGATAGAAAAACAGGTTTTGCATTATCATGAAATTTCTGAAGGATATGAAGTCTGAAACTCAGATGTCTGCCATTATTTTCTGACTTCAGTCTTTAATGATTTGCCAGTAATCTTCCATAACATCACACAGCTTTATGAAAAATAGACCAGAAATATAAGGCCAGATTCTGGACATTGTGTGACAATCTGTCCATTTGAGAGGAATATTCGTGAGGTACCTTGTAATTGCAGCAGTTGACAACAGTTTTAGTTCAGGGTTGACTCTGATACAGGCAGTACATAGGCAGTACATGTGGAGGAAAAGGTTGTGTGAGTTGTCTGGCATAAGTTTGACTACACATGTATATCATAGGAGAAAGAGATTAGTTTCCTAGGTGTTCAGTGACTGTACTTTGAATTGTCTCTTTGACAAATCAAGGCCATAGTGGGTACAGCTAGCTCTTTTACATACAAGTAAAGTAATTGCTTTATTATCACATGTTATGATACTTTCCGGACAAATAAAACTACATTTACTTGATTACTGTACCAAGTTAAGAAAGTCACTTATACAACATATTATTATTACAGAATACAGTGTAGGGTCAGCACTTAACTTCCAAATGCAGCAGTTGATGCAGTTTTAGTTCAGGGCTGACTCTGTCTGATGTAAGCAGTACACAGGCATTACATGGGATGTAATGATTGTGTGATTCATCTGGCATCAATTTTAATCTATGTATGTGAGTTGGAAAATGGTATTAGGCATCTAGGTGGTCAGTGAATGTACTATGCATTGTCTCTTAGCCAAAGCAAGGGCGTACTGTGCACACCTACATCTGCCTACAGGGACAGCAGCTGGGGGTTCCTCCTCTGAGTCCTCCTGTAACTGTGCCTGTGGTACAGTAGGCTTTGGTGGGGGGATGTGTGCCTCTTCCCTTTGCTGATCCCACTGCAGCTGTTTCCACAGGATCAGACTGTGTTACATAGTACATACTGTGAAGATTTTTGTACATGTACGTAAATCATACTGCAAGTCTCCACTAGATGTATCTTGGCATCTGAACCATGACTTCAGCGACCAGACACACACTCTATGATGTTTCTAGGTTGAGCATGTGCCTCATTATAGTGTGCTTCTGTGGATGTGTGTGCACTTTTGATGGGTGTCATCCACCACTGCTCCAGTGCATAGCCAGCATCCCCCACTAAATTTCCCTGTGGGATGTACCCCCTAGCAAACATCTGGTACTGTCGTGATGTGTGCCAGATATGGAAGTCATAAGAACCACCAGGGTTGCCAGCATACACATTCAAGATAATTCTCCAGGTATCGCACGTGTCTTGACAATTGATGGAGGGGAACCCCTTACTGTTATAGCACATTCTACCCTGCTCACCAGGTGGTGCCTTGATGTGTTCATGAGTGCAGTCTATAGCACCCAGTACTTCAGGGTAGTGAGCTACCCAGTGGAAGTGGACCATATTGGTGGCCCTTTCCTCAGACCTATGAGGGAAACATATGGGCACATTGGCCTGCATGAGCATAGCATCCAGAAATTTGTGTAGGATCCTGGATGCTGATGCCTGTGACACACCCATCATTTCCCCAGTTGGCCTTAGAAAGGTACCTGTAGCTAATATCCTAATATCCTAATGGCTACACATACCTTAGTTTCCACAAGGATGGGTTCCCTCATTTCTCTCTGGGTCTGAGTTGAGGGTGGCAGAGCACACCGAGTTCTTGTAATGTGTCCATGTCCACCCTGTAGCACTGTACAACTGCCACATCATGTAGCATGTGAAATGTTAGCCTGGACGTGAGCACTCTTCTCCTCCTCAGCCTAGGCCTATTGTCATCAGCACCAACAGCCTCAGCTTCAGCCTGTAACACATACATATGGATTAAAGCTGCAGTAGCCCCTAGCATTATCTCAGGTTAAAAGTCTTTGACTGTACTATAATGGCATTGCAGTAGGCAGGAAAAAAACATAATTGAGTCTACATGGCTGTTTTATAACATGTGGAATAGCACTTTGCTGAAAATCACCCGCTTTGACTATAATTAGCACCAATGAAACACACCTGCTACTTACTTGCAAGTTATTAAGTGTAACTTCAGTCACTGCTGCGTGTTGCGCCACTACCCATCCTTGTGCACCCCTGCATGCACCAACAGCAAAAAAAAAAAAAA
The DNA here is from genome assembly GCF_019279795.1 of Protopterus annectens. Classification (NCBI taxonomy): domain Eukaryota; kingdom Metazoa; phylum Chordata; order Ceratodontiformes; family Protopteridae; genus Protopterus; species Protopterus annectens. The sequence goes on from NC_056740.1 coordinate 7,485,397, forward strand.
AAGGTCAATAAGAAGGGTGAAGGGCCTATATTTGAAACCTACATCATCTGTACTCCAGCCCAAGCATATACACATGGTGCTATAGAAATATTTACATATCAGTTAGACAGACATCCACTATGTATTTCTCATTTTCTTGCGATTGTGCTAAGCTCCACAGCACGAAAACCCTGTAGAAGTCCCTACATGAAGTTGTCTGCCCTACACCATTACACTTTTTAGTGATTCAGTAAATCAAAGGCATGTGAACCTCATTTGCAAAGCAACCATGTAGAAAGGCCCTGTTGTACACGGTTAGTAACCGTGTAGGCAGGGGAACTGCAGGGGAGAGGTATATGCATAACACAAAAGGGACAACTATTTTTTCTTACATTTTATTGTATTCCACAACCTACAAACTTAATATGCCTACTTTAAAGTGTCAATGCTGTTTTACATGCCATTTTATTTTTAGGATGTATACATTACTTATGGGTATAGTGGTATGGGGTAGCAAGGCTTCCAGTTTTGACATGATATTTGGTAATTATTGTTAACATTGTTATTCACCCTTTTTTAGAACAAGAATGTTTAAATATATATTAATGTGTGTATTTTTACTTTTTTAATGTCAGTTGTGTGCTGATCACTTTTACTTGGTTGATTTTCATATAGATTCCTTTGCGCGGTTATATTCGAAAAGTTTTCAAATACATGGCCAAGAGCTACACAGAGTCTACACAGTTGCTTTAGAGTTTGTTGAATCACTGAGGACAGCTTTGCAGGGGTGATTTGCATGCCACAAAAGCTACATGGACTCTAGCAGTGTGCGTGTGATTGCTCACCTGTACACAAAGTTTGCTGAATCGCAAACTGTTCACGTTGATGTGTGCATCATGGCACAATGCACTCATGGCAAAAAATGGTATGATGCATTCATGGAAAAAAATAACTATTTAGGGTTTATTGAATCCCACAGAGTGACTATTAAATCTGTAATATTTTATAAGCAACTTACAATATCAATATTGCAGAAACTATCAAGTTATATAGATACTGTCAGCAGCATTCTGTTCTTACAGCTTTCATATTTATTTATTGGGAACGAGGCCATTTTTAGCACAGGCCCAGGGAGAAATACTCCAGACACATGTCTCTGGAATGTGGGAGGAAAAGAGACCACCCAAAGGAAACCCACATGAATGCAGGGAGAACATGCAGACTCCACACAGAAAGTATCCCAACTGAGAATCAAACCAGAGAACTTCTTCCTGAGAGGCAACAATGCTAACCACTGCACCAGTTCTCTGTGTGCTAATTGGTTGTCAAGCTATTTAGAAAAAGATGACATATCTTTACCTGAACAAGACAGAGGTCAAATATCAGTACAGTTCTGCTTGCCATTGTGTAAGCTTTAAGATGAGATATTTTAATATGTGTAGCATTGTCACCTCACAGCAAGAGGTTCTCCCGTTCGATTCTCGGCTGGAGTGCCTTCTGTGTGGAGTCTGCATGTCCTCCCCACAGTTGAGTAGTGTTCGAAAGACATGTGTGAATGGGCGTGCCTTCGTTGAAGGTTGGGCATCGAGCTGGCACCTTGTCACCGTAATAATCTACTGCCAATCATTAGCGGACCAGAGTTCAGCTGCGGCAACCCCTAACCGGGAAAAGCCAAAAGAAGAACATGTAGCATGGTTTGGAATTATTAATGCAAGTGTGATCAAGCAATGTTTGACACCTTGCGCCATCAGTAGGATTTAACTGCAGAAACACCTAGAGGTTTCATTCAGCTGTAATGAGTTAAATTAGATGCATCTCTGATATTCCACTGAGGTTTATAGAGGGCTCAGTTTACTGGAGCTGCACAGTTTGAAATTCTTAGCCAGAGCTCTGAAGTGCATCTAAGAGAACCCTAGGCATGCACTGAAATCTTTAAAAAATAAGTAGAATTTAAGCCTGTTTTTTGCACTTGTGTACTGTATTTCACTGAACTTTTCTTCATTTTATTCTGTTTTTGCTGTGATTGATTTATTTTGCATTTGTATATTTTGCTTCATCTGCCTTAAATATCATAGGCTAGATTCTGACTTGCTGAATCTGGACTGTTTGGTACCACTTAAGCACTAAAATCAGACATCTTAGATTAAGATGACCCCCTGCACCCCTGTGGCCAAAGTGTGTAGTGTAGGACCCATCTGATTTGAAGAATGCTGGAATAAAGACTCTGTAAGGGGCTTTACTATTGGTAGATTATGTCAGCATCATTTAAATTTGCTTGTATTTAAGCACCATATTTGCACATAGCTGTTCACCAAGCAACGATAGTTAGTGGTACCTTGCATGGACAGAAATGCCTAGAATCACATTTTTTTCCACTAAACCCCACTCAGTGAAACCCTCTCAGGCTTCCCTGCTGCTCTTCAGGCAACTCGGTTGTACATTGCTGCACTGCAGGCAGATCAGCTAACCACTGTCAAGCATTACCCCATTCTCTTTACTAATCCAGAACAATAGCTGATTTTTTGCCCTCCCACAAATCGGGAATTGCATGCTGCTATGGACAGTTTCCAAACATTTCTCCAGCCAGTCTGATTGACATGGGCATCCTGAGGCAATGTAGCAATTGCCTCATGTATACTGACAACCATCTGCTCCTAAAGCAAAAAACTACAGTATGTGAGAGATGTCACTATACCATGAAACTTGAATCAATCCTCTCACGTAACAACTCACCATGAGCTTATCAAAAGATCAGAGACCTCCCAAATGCAGACAACCCTCACACACTGGTACACAAACAGAATCCACCAGTACACATAACAAATGTATAACAGTGTCTCAGCAATCAAGCCACTAAGGCAAAACACTTCAAAACCAAATTTCCTAGTCACAGGCAACTCAGTAGTTAGACACACAGACGTCCCTCTCACCAAGCTGAATAAGGAGAAGGTCACGGTCAGTTGCCTGTAGGGTGCCAGGATCCACCATATCATGTATGCACTCAAGTCACTCGGCAGTAATTACCATTATGACTCAGTCATGGTACATGTTGGAGTGAATGATCTGAGATGTACCTCTCTGGAGTATATGTAGAGAGACATGATAGGGCTCTCAGATTATGTGTGCCAGGCAGGTATGTCCCTAGCCATAAGCAGCATTCTACCTTCACCTAGGATGATGCCACACTACTGACAAAAAAAAATTATTGATTTTAACAATTGGCTTAGCTTCTGGTGTCACTCCAAGGGGATCCAGTATATGTCAGCCTGGGAAGACATGGTTGACAGACCTCGATGCTTCACCAGAGCTGGCCTTCGTCTGTCTCCTCAAGGCTTTAGGATATCGACAAAGACACCTGTCTTCCCCATAGAGCATTTTTTAGGCTGTGTCAAAACAACAAAACTTCCAATGGAGAAAAATATTCTAGAGTCAAACTCAAGGTCATGCTGGTTAATGCTAGGAGCCTTAACAGTAAGCTGCACTCCCTAGAAGCACTTCTTACCTTGGAAGATGCTGAAGTCTGTGCAGTCACTGAGACTTGATTCAAGGCAGTAGAGAGTAACTCAGCTGTGGATGCGTTCCACGCGTTCCACATGTTCAGACACCAAAATGAGTGTGAAAGAACCAAAGGTGGAGGTGTATCCATTGTCATTACATCCAAATACACCTCACGACTGGTGAAACAGTTTGACTCTCTTGAGCTGCTCCAGTTCCAAATAACTATAGGCAAATCACCCAACTACATCAGAGCTAGCTACAGGTCCCTCACCATGAAACAGTATAAACACACTGCCTACCTGGCCTTTCTTGAATCACTCAGTATACAGCCAAACAACTTGATCATGGGAGACTTCAACTACACATCCATCAATTGGACAACTTACACAAGCACAAACACGACTGCACTGAGGTTCCTGGATCTTGTTAACTCAAATGCGCTAGAATAGTTAGTCAGCATCCCAGCAAAGGGCTCAAATGTCCTAGACCTAGTAGTTACCAACATGGGGAGCTACTGTACTACCCCCAGTGTGCTGCCCTCCCTGGTTAAGTCAGACCATAAATCTGTCTCATTTGAAGTGAAGATCAGACCTGACACCCCACAGGAGCAAAAAAATTTTAAAAATCTCCAAAGCAAACTATCACCTCCGAAGTATGGTATAAATGGCTTCAAAGCCCCTGTTAACATAGGCAACAATGATTCCTATGTGGAGAAGCACACATGTGCCCTGTATAGTCATTTAAACAAATGCATTGACTTGGCAGCACCTGATAGGACTAAAAGCAGGTCCTCTTGCAAAAAATAAGCCATACTGGTAGACTGCAAGTGTAAATAAGTTATACAACAAAAGAAAGAAACATATCTAAAAGCAAGAAGGAATATACTCAGCAAAGGAAGACTAATCTGCATAGCCTAAAGAAGCAAATCAGAAAACTTGTAAAGTCCTCTAAAGGGTTACAAGCCTAGACTGGCATCCCTAGTTAAAGATAATCATAAGCCATTCTTTAGCTACATCTGAAACCTCAAATGGAATAGCTGTGTGCTGATCTTATAGTGAACAGCACCATTCACACGGAACCTGAAGAAATTGACAACCTGCTGATTGACAGATTTGGTGACAATTTCACACCCCTGTCCCCACCAGCCATACCCCATAGTATTCCTGGCACCTGTCCTCTACCGTTAATCTTCAAAGAACAGGTCATTCAAGTGCTCTCCAAAACCAGAAATACAGCCTCTATGGAACCAGATAATCCCAGGCCACATAGTAAACAACTTAAAACAAGACCTAGTGGAACCACTTAGCTGTCTTTTTAACTACAGCCTGAGCACTGGTTTTGTGTCGGAGGAGTAGAGAACAGCAACAGTAATCTCCTTGTACAAAGTGGGTCAATCAACCGACCCTGAGAACTATAATCCCATTAGCCTGACCAGCCTTACCTGCAAAGCCATGGAAAGAATCATCATGGACCTTATCAACCCGGACATAGGCAGCATTCAAAGTCTTGACTCAACCCAGTTTGGTTTGGTCAAGGGTTTATTAAACCTGGTGAACTTCTATGAGAAAGTTACTAAAGTCCTGGATGAGGGTAAAGCAGTACACACCACCTATCTTGACTTGCCCAAGGCATTTGACACAATTCCCCAATCAGGAATCATTAAGAAACTCTCCTAGCTGGGAATCAATCCATTTGTCACTAGATGGGTAGCAAACTGGCTCACAGATAGCACACACAGTGTGGCTGGGAATCCAACTCCACCAGTAGACCAGTTACCAGTGGTATACCATAAGGATCTGTACTGGTCCCTCTACTGTTTGGAATTTATTTTTCTGAAGCCCAGTCAAAAGTTGATGGCCCGTGGCTTACTAAGTTTGCAGATGACTGTAAACTTCTCCCAGTGACATCAACAAATTACAGAAGAGACAAATGGTTGGTTCCAGGGCCATGGACTGAAGCTAAATGCAAACAAATTCCTCATTATCCCCTTTGGCAGAGAAGTAGCCCCTGCTAGTTATGATATAGATAGAACTCCTCTAAGCTCAAACATGGTGGTGCGTAACTGGGAAATGCAGGCTGATAGCAATCGAAACTTTGCTCACCATGTGTCCACAGTAGTAAGGAAAGCCTTTTACACTACCCATCTCATAAATAAGGGGATCACATCCAAGACCAGGGAGGTCATTAGTGCATTGTACTTGGTCCTTATCAGACCACTGATTGAGTACAATTCTCCCTTCTGTATGTACCCCACCAGACACCTGCAGCAGCTGGAAAGACCACAGAAGTTTCTAACATGGAGAATTCAGGGCCTCCAATATATGACCTACATGGAAAGACTGAAAGCCTTATCACTGTACTCTGTATCGTACAGGCTGCTGACAAGAACTTGTGCCTGGCCTTCAGAGCAGTCTGTGACCCTGCCCTAATGGAAATACTGCACATCTGCAAGTCAAACAGGACAAGAGTCACTCACTCCAGGGATCTCAATCTGGCCTGCAGCATTAATAGAATTTACGCAAGAGATAGATATGCCTCCCAGAGATTACCCCTCCTCTGGAATAAACTCCCACTTCATGTGAAGCAGAGCTCCTCAATGATCATATTTAGGCACAACCTTAACAACTGGATGAGAAACTGCAAATTCACACAGGGGGTGGTACTTATGGCCCTCATGGACAGGGCACTCTGTGCTGATCATCGTATCGCTCTGCAAACAATGAACATCTAACTACGGTCAACTAGGGTACTTGGGGTTTTTACATAGCTAGGCTTGTAAAGGTCCAAGGGCCATTAGTCTAATAACCTGCTATGACCCTATGAACCTATAAGATTACTTCAAGTGTTCTTTGGCACAGAATATTAACATAACTACATATGGACTTCAGAACTGTGTTTAAAAGGTGGTGTGAATGTGTGACTGTGTGTGTTTGTGTGTTTGTGTGTGTGTGTGTGTGTGTGTGTGTGTGTGTGTGTGTGTGTGTGTGTGTGTGTGTGTGTGTGTGTGTGTGAACCTATGAAACTATAAGATTACTTCGTGTTTTTTGGCACAGAATATTAACAGAACTATTTATGAATTGCAGAACTGTGTTTAAAAGGTGGTGTGAATATGTGACTGTGTGTGTGTGTCTGTGCGTGTGTGTGTGTGTGTGTGTGTGTGTGTGTGTGTGTGTGTGTGTGTGTGTGTGTGTGTGTGTGTTTGTGTGTGTGTGTGTGTTTGTGTCCCTCAAAATGGTGATACAATTCTATTGCTCATTATTTTATAAGACATAGCTTGAATGTATCACTTCTTCCTTTGCTTTCATGGTATCACAACAATAACAATAAATGGTGATAAGAAGAAAACATCTGAAGGAAGTAACATACATTTAGTGGATCTACAAAATACAGTAGCTCTGTTTATAGATTGGGTTACTAGGTTGAGTGATGTTGCTGGCCTAAACTTATATTTTTCCAAGGAAATGTGTTCTCAGAATGAACCACAGTGCCAGAAACATACTGACTGCACTGTCTGTCACACACACACACACACACACACACACACACACACACACACACACACACACACACACACACACACACAATTGACGCAATGCTCTTTTTTGCTCAGTCTTATTTATTTATTTTTATTTTTTTTTTTTTTTGCATTTGTTTACCAGGATGGTCCAGCTGGGCCAGAAGAACCCATTTTCAGTGGAGTCCTGGGGAGAAAAGCTCCACATATAAAGACATTTCACATACAATACAGAATTTACATTAATAAAGACATTTAGTACATATTATTGGCAACTTATAAAATTTAGTACATATTATTGGCAGCTTATACAATTGGTGAAAAAAACAGCACATAAGTAATCATTCTCAAATCAAAGATATTATAGAAGCAATGCAGAGTATATACATGATTCATAGATTAGTACTAGACTAACTGTGTTTGTGGGCCATTTTAAGCCTAGTCAATTACCCCATTTGAGAATCAAATGTGGCACCTTTGATTTATAAGGCACATACCTTAACCATTATGCCAACCTCCCACCCCTTGAATGAGAACATTCCATATGAGTAGTTTTCAGCTAGCAGAATTGATATATAGGACACTTCATGTAGTGAGTGCAAAGCAGATATAGGAATTAGTTAGACACTAGGTACTTAAACTTTTCATACGTTTAGGAGGTGTAATAGCTGAGTGATAGGCTATATGAGTCCTGTTGTAGGAATAAGCAAAGTCAGTGGATATTGTTGCAGATACAAGAGGTGGTATGATATTAAGGCAAGCTGCGAGACTACCTGAATCTCTCACCTGATTCAATGGTAGGTCTATAAGGGTTAGGAAGAGAATGAAGTAGACAGGGGGATCAATGGTAGGACAATGAGGGTTAGTAGAAGAGGGAAGTGGACAGGATGGAGAGGCGGAGTAAGTAAAAGACAGGTGGATGTGAAAGGGGGATGCCAGAGTAGTAGAGTGGGGGTGAGAATAGTTGTGATGGTTGAAGTTAGGTTATATGAGATGTGGTGTTAGCACATGTGTACAGCCGAGATGAGGAGAGGTGTTGTTTCAGAGATGTCCTGAAGAGGGTTACTGAGCAGGTGGATCTAAGTGTTGGGGGGAGGGAGTTCCAAAGTTTTGTGATAGCAAAGGAGTAAAGCATCTGGCCAGCCAAATGTTTGGGTTTTTCTACATTTATGAGCAGTTGGTTGTTGGATCAGAGTGGTCTGTTAGGATGGTATAAAGTAAGTATAGAAGATAGAGCAGGGCACATGGATGGATTATGAATGAATTTATGAGCTGTAGTTAGTTGGATAAAGGTGAGATAGTTGGGGAATTAAAGCCATTTTAGGTTGCATAATGATAAGCAGTGGTGGGATGAGTAGGAGCATTAGTTACAAACTTAGCAATTTTGCTGTAACATGAGTCTAATTTGGACTTTGGAGAGGACTGAATGTTGATGAGGAGATGGGCACCATATAAAAGAGAAGTTAATAGAAAAGAGGAGGCAAGGGAAAGTAGGGATGATGCACTGAGTACATGTTTGTGTCACTAGAGAGTGCCAAGCTTTTGATGTGTTTTTTTTACATTGGACTGGATGTGCAGGTCGAATGTGAGGTTTTCGTCTATGATGACACCTAGGAGTTTTCTGCTAGGTACAATGTCGATGGTGGTACCATTTAGAGATTGAATGGTGAGGTTCTCTTTTTGTAGAGGTGTGGACTTTTGGGTGGCAAAGATTACTAGTTTGGTTTTGTTGGAGTTCAGGGCAAGATGATTATTAGACATCCAAATGTTGGTGTAGGTGAGGGCATTGGGGGTGAGTTGGTGTAGTTCTTTGGAGTTGTTTGCAGTGCATATGATAGTGGAGTTATCTGCGTACTGGATGACTGAGCCTTGAGAGAGTGTGATGTGGAAGTTATTGATAGATATGCTAAACAGAAATGGGACTAAAATGGAGCCTTGAGGAACACCAGTGGTGGTGTTTAGGAAAGGGGAGTAAGAGTTCAGCCATTTAATTGATTGTTGCCTGTTAGTGAGATAATTAGTGAACCAGTTTAGAGTTTGAGGTGCGGTACCTATGTTAGAGGGTTTTGTTAGAAGGAGAGAGTGGGATATAGTATCAAAAGCTTTAGAAAGATCAAGAAATAGTGAAGATATGATTTTACCAGCATCACGGGCTTGGTTGACAGTGTCCATGAGGGATATGAGGGCAGTGGTGTTACTATGTCCTGGACTAAATCCATGTTAGGTGGGAGAGAGGATGTGGTTGTGAGACAGATGGTGAAGAAGTTGAGAATGAATACATTTTTCCAGAATCTTAGAGATGGGTGATAGTATAACAATGGGGCGGAAGTTGGTGGTGTCTATGTTCGAGGCCTCCTTGTGTAGAGGGAGGATATAAGCTTTTTACCAGATGATGGGCACATAGAAGTCTTGGACAGGTCTGTTGAGAAGTATGCTGATAGGGTAAGTGACTGAGTTGGCTGAGATTTGCAGGTATTTGGCGGTTATATTGTCATGGCATTTGTGCATAGTTTGAGTTTTAGAAGCAATTTTGTAATAGTCAAGGTAGGTATAGGTAACAGAGTAAAGTTGGGAATAGGGGGTGTACTAGTGTTAGCTGTGGAGAGGTCTGCGGTGGACACGTTGGTCTTAGGAAAGGTAGTGGTTAGATAGGCTATAGTATCTATGAAATAGGATTTGAAGGTTGCAGCAATTTCTATGGGTGTTTTATTTGGGTCTAGGCAAGGGTTATTACTACAGCCTGAGTTTAATAAAGAATTGAGAGAGCTCTAGAATTTCTGTGGGTTTTGCTTGTGTTGACTTTGTAATGTAAGATAGTGTTCTTTCTTGTTTTGTAGTACTAGGTGCTTAACTTGGTTTTGGAGCTGCTTGTAATGGGTGAGGTCAGATGGGTTTTTTTTTTTTTTTTGCCAGATTTTCCATGATTTGTCCCTGCATTTCATGAGATCCTTAGTGGATCTTGTTAGCCAACTGGCATGGTTGGTCTTTACTCTCTTTTGTCTAAGGGGAGCAAGATTATTTAGTATGCTGAGGAAGGCTGAGTTGAAGAACTTAACTGCCTCATCAAGGGAAAGTGATTTTAGTGCATCTCAGTTGATGCTAAGCAACCTTTGGTTAAAGCTAGATGGATAGAACTGGGATTCATCTCTGGTAACCCTGTACTGATATTTATTAATTGTTGTGGTATATTCACATTGTATAAAGGCGGTAGGTGGTCACTTATACTACTGGAGAGTGTATCAGCGGATCTGATCTTATTTGGGTCAGACACTAAAATCCAGTCTAGGACAGAACCATTAGTATTCATTTTTTAGGCCTGGTTATGATGTTAACTAGATGGGTGAACTTATATAGATTGATATTGCAGTTAGAGTGGTATGGCGATATGTCTAGTCAGTTGATATTTACATCTCCCAGTATGATAGTCTCATTTTTTATGTTAGTAGATGCCCAGGCAAGGATTGCCTCAGGAATTGGGATGTTATTACCTGGGGGAATGTAAATGACTATCACACAAAGGTTTTTGCAATTATTCATTTTAAAGAAAGAAACTAGAAGTTCGGCTGTGGAGAACTGTGCGATGGGTTTTATATATGGGACAATAGTGAAAGACATGGGGTATATTAGAGAGGTGTGTCCACCTTTTTTTCGGGGTCTGTCAGCCCTAAGACAGGCAAAATTTGGGGGAAGGAATTTTGAGCCCTTAATACAGAGTTTTAGCCATGTTTCAGTTGCTGCAATAATATCAGGTTTGTTGTGGGCTATCCATACATGGAAGTCAGGTATTTTATTTCTGATGCTTTGCAGGTTAATTGTAGTGAAGTTTATTGATTTATGGGAGTTGGGGGGTTGCAGAAAAGAGGAGATGGGACCTGGGTTGGGATGCATGCCTCCGCATAGCGATAGGTTTGTTACAGAATATGGGAGAGTAATGTATTCTAGTTTCTGTTTTACTTTGGATAATTTAGAGAGAAAATATTATTGTCGTGGTGATGGTGGGGGAGGATTTTTACTCTGGTACATAATAATATGCTTGTGTTGTAAAGGCTGGCTGAAATTTGTGAGGAGGAAATCATGTGTTTAGACTGTATGGGGAGAGATGATAATGGGCAGTGGGAGGAAGAGGTAGAATAATGATGTAGAGAGGTTAGATGTAGTAGGATATTGAAAGAGAGTGATGAGGTAAGTAGAGTAGTGATAGTAGAGATGGATATTGTAGTACGGGATGTGGGTGACTAAATGAGTGGGAATTAGTGTGCAATACCGAGATGTGGTGGTGGAGAAGAGGTTTTACTGATGGGTGATGATGAGGTGAGTTAAGATGTTGGGTATGTGTGGGTTTGGTTGGATGTGTGCCTAATGGTTTAATGTGAGTGAAAGTGAAGAGGTGTGGCTAGCGGTGTAATGAGAGGGGAATGGATGGATAATTGGGTGGTGGGGTAGGGGAGGAGCTAGAGTAAGTATAAATGTAATTGATGTGGGGGTGGGTGAAAATGGGGGCAGGGCAGGGGAGCGGAGTGAGCCCAAGCGTAGCATGGATGACCAGAGCAGGTTGAAACCAAAGGCGGAGTTGCTATCTGGAAAGAAAACTATCAGTAAGGTAGGAAATCTGGAGGGGGAGCAGATGGTCTAAGTATTTAAAGATGGCACCACAGCTCAGGTAATGAATAAGTAAACTCTCAAGAGGAAGAGGGAGGGAAGAGACAGGATTGACATGGCTAGGAAACTTACAATAAGATTAAACTAGGAGACTGAGAAAGGGAAGGGGTCTAAGAGCCAGGGCTTGGAGAAAGCTGTGAGAAAACATGTTTGACAGGGCTAGGAAACTTACAATAGAATTATATTAGGAGAGCAAGAAAAGGGTGGAGACTATGAACCATGACATGGAGAAAGCTGTGAGAAAACAGGTTTGACAGGGATAGGAAACTTACACTAGAATTATGTTAGGAGAACAAGGAAAGGGGGGAAGGCTATGAACCATGACTTGGAGACAGCTGTGAGAAAAGAAAAACAGTCAACCAGCTAGCCCAGATCAGTACCTAAATGAGTCTGTTTACCTATGGGAACTCAAAAGCAGATTTAGTAGAGCATCAGGGAAGTAGAATATAAAATAAAGTAAAGCTTTGGGAAACTGTATATATTTGTTACAATAAATGGGAGGAAAAGTGGGGGGATCCAGTAGTGTGCACAGCAGAAGATTCAGTAGGAGTATCATACAGTGAAGATTATAATAGACCTACACTGCTCACAGCCTGTTGATAAAAGTAGGATGTGCAGTAGCTTTTACTCATTTGTATGGGGTTCTGCTCTCCATGTTCTTGTATGCAGGCAGTTGCTTCAGGTTGTTTTGTTTTGTTTTGTTTTTGTTGGACCTTAGAATGTTTTTAAGGGACTGTAAGGAGATAGAGGGAGAGAGAGAGATGTTAATATGAAGCCAGAAAAGGGGGTAGGTGAAGTAAATAAGTGGAAATAAAGAGACAGGCAAGGAAATACCACAATTTAAGTAGCTCAGCTAAGCAGTACTTAGTCAAATAAATTAGTTAAGGAACAAGCAGTGATAATTAATAAGAAAGTCACCGTGTTCAGTAATATGAAATTCAGTCTGTTTCTACCTTAATTTCACAGAATGCAGAGTAATTCATTGCCAGTAAACTTTCCCAGCTATTCGTTGCTACTTAGTAATGCATGGCAACAGAACTGCGCAACATGGTGTCAGCACATAAAATTACCGTAAGCTTTACAGTCACTTTTGCTTTCTCTCTCCTTCTCTGTAGAAATATATATCATATATCATGTATATGTATATCTATTGATAACGCCAACCTTGTTCCCATTGCTTGCTTTCCGAGATGGTTGTAATGTGTTGTCCAGGAAAACCAATCCTTTGGGAGTTTTTATAAACCCAAAGTGTTGCAATTTACTTATGTGTTATTACAATGTGCAGAAACAGCATCATTGCATTGCATCTGTGCCAACTGCCAAAGAGAAAACAGTTTTACTGAAGGTTTGAGTAAGCTAAATGAACCATAGTACACAATAATTTCAGTATAAGACACTGTACTAAAATAAACGTTTCATCCTGTTTCTCTTTGTCACTTTATCTACCTCATCTATGAATATGCATACTCTTTGCTTATTATGATTTAGCCTGATGTACCTGATTACTAGGAGCTTTGTCCCTTATTCTGTCTCCTCCAGCACTTGAGAGGTGTGCCAGGAGAGACTTGTAGAACTATCTTTGTTCTCAGTCTCATCTTACCTTCTGAAAGGGATATTATTTTTTATATTTTTTATTTATTTATTAGTTGTTAGACTACGTAAATTTGCTGGTTCATGGGGTCATAACAACAAGGATAAATGCTATGTATATACACATATTTATATATGTATATGTATGTATATATATATATATATATATATATATACATATATATATATATATATATATATATATATACACACACACACACACACACACACATATATATATATATATATATATATACATACATATATATATATATATATATATATATATATATATATACATACATATATATATATATATATATATATATGTATATATATATATATATATATATTGTTGTTTCTTTCTGCTTTTCCCAGTTAGGGGTAGCCACAGCGGAACTCCGGTCCCTAATGATTGGTAGTTGATTTTTACGTGCCGAGTTACCATATATATATATATATATATATATATTTATATATATATATATATATATATATATAATCAAAAATCCACACAGAAGAATTCTGCTGTATAGTAATAAACCAAGTAAATAACAGCAAAAACCACTTCCAGCAGCTCACAGCAGAGTCTCCAAATGTACAAAATCCACAGTCTTTCTTAAAAAAATCACAGTATTTCTTAAAAACGTTTATTAGATAAGCACTTTCAAAAACAATAAGTTTGCTTCCTCAGACTTTAATAAAACCAGCCATAAAACTTATACTTTTAACTCCCCAAACATTTTAAACCAGCCTATCGCTAGTCATTTTTAATTAACAAGTAACCCATTCATTGCCAAGTTACATAGAGAAAATACGGGCATTAAAAATATAGGCAATAAAAAACTGCAGGCAATAAAACTATATCAATGACAAACATACTAAAAATATAGAATTACACACTGCTTCACTTTATTTCATTAATCTTCTATTTTTCAGCTTTGATGTGATAGTTATATGGTCATTAAGTCCCTTCCCCAGGTGTGCACTACATTTTATTATCCATTTTAATTCTCTTTCTACAGTGATGTTATTAATGTTCCCTAACCTGATATTTTCATGTAAAATCTCCAAGACACTGAACTTATCTGACTGCCTAACTCCAGGATGTGTATGGCTACAGGCCTGTATACATGCCCCCTCCTCAGACAGTACATATGGTCCCTGATCCTCTCTCTTAACCTTCTGTTTGTTTTCCCGATGTAAAATGATGCACAAGTGCAGCAGCGAGCAAGGTAGACCAAATTCCTGGAGTTACAGTGATACCCAGCAGAGCTGGAATAAGAATGGTGAAACGTTTCTTGGCAAAAAGGAGATGTTCTGCTGGACAGATCGATGTCTTATGTGACCTGCTAGGAATGATTTTAGAAAGCAATGTATTTGTCTTTGATGAGAAGTACTATTCACAAGTATCTGGCATGGCTATGAGCACTCCTTGCACCAATAGTTACGCCAATATGGTTATGGAGGAATGGGAATTGGCATGTATGCTATCACATCCTCCAGCAAGGTCATGTATACAGTTTTATAGACATTTTGTAGATGATCTTTTCATTTTATGGAAAGGGAATTATCTCAGCTCAAGAATTTTGCACATGATATTAACACCACCAATGAATTTTTAAAGTTTACTTTGAAATATTCAGATAGGAATATTGAATTTTTAGATGTTGAGATTGATATTGACATATCAGGGCAGCTACATTCTGATAGATTTAGGAAGACTTGTCAACGTGCGGCCTATGTCCATAGGACAAGTATGCACCCCCCCCCCCCACATTTTTAACAATGTTGTCAGGGGCAAAGCAATGAGATGCTCCAGACTGGCAACTAGAGATAGTCAGTATGAGAAGGAAATTAGCAAACTAGAAAACGATTTTGGCAACAGGGGTTATAACAAGGAATAGGTAAGGCAGGTTTGCCAAGCCACAAAACGTATGAGAAATGATAGAGCTAAACCCTATTTTTCAGCATATAAGGCATCTGGTAACACTAGGACATTTGATAACAAAATAAGTGTTCCCCTGTGACTTACCTATACTAGGGACAGCAAATTATTAAATGATATTTTTGCTAAGAATTGGCATATTCTTCAGTTAGATAATAAAGTGGCAGAGTTAGTGGGGAATAGACCATGGATGGTATACAAGAACATGAAGAACTTGAGGCGTAGGTTATGTTATCCAAAGATGGACTCACAGTTAGTTCCTATACCTAAGGATATGGGCACAGTCAAATGTGGTCAATGTAATTTATGTGAATATATTCATGAAGGGACAGAGTTTATACATCCTGACACTGGTAGATCTTATGTGTTAGAGACAGATGCTAACTGTAACTCCAGGAATTTGGTCTACCTTGCTCGCTGCTGCACTTGTGCATCATTTTACATCGGGAAAACAAACAGAAGGTTAAGAGAGAGAATCAGGGACCATATGTACTGTTGAGGAGGGGGTATGTATATAGGCCTGTAGCCATACACATCCTGGAGTTAGGCAGTCAGCACCATTTTAAGTTCAGTGTCTTGGAGATATTACATGAAAATATCAGGTTATGGAACATTAATAACATCACTGAAGAAAGAGAATTAAAATGGATAATAAAATGTAGTGCACACCTGGGGAAGGGACTTAATGACCACCTAACTATCACATCAAAGCTGAAAAATAGAAGATTAATGAAATAAAGTGAAGCAGTGTGTAATTCTATATTTTTTAGTATGTTTGTCATTGATATACTTCTAATGCCTGAAGCTTTGTATTGCCTGTATTTTTAATGCCTGTATTTTATCTATGTAACTTGGCAATGAATGGGTTACTTGTTGTTAATTAGAAATGACTAGTGATAGACTGGTTTAAAATGTATGGGGGATTAAAAGTATGAGTTTTATGGCTGGTTTTATTAAGGTCTGAGGAAGCAAACTTGCTGCTTGTGAAAGCGCTTACCTAATAAACCTTTTTAAGAAAGACAGTGATTTTTTTAAGAAAGACTGTGGATTTTGTACATTTGGAGACTCTGCTGTGAGCTTCTGGAAGTGTTTTTTGTTTTTATACACACACACACACACACACACACACACACACACACACACACACACACACACACACACACACACACACACGTATATATATATTCCTAACCTATTTAAGAGTAACCTTGATCAATGGATGAGAAATTGGAAATTCACCCTGGGTCTGGCTCCCATGTCTCTGATAGACAGAGGCAGATAGAAATGCTCAGACTAGCATACTCCCCACATAACCTTTAGAAACTTCCTAATATACCCCTCCTAATAAACACCCGGGTATATAGGGATGAAATTGGATTGGATTGTATAGCTAGGCACATAAAGGCCATGGTGGTCATTAGCCAAACACATACCTATGAACCCCTCTCTCTCTCTCTCTCTATATATATATATATATATATATTATATATATATATATATATATATATATATATATATATATATATATATATATATATATATATATATATATATATATATATATATATATATATATATGTGTGTATACACACACACATACAATTTAATGGAGGCAACAAACCAACAAACAGGCATATTTACATACAATTTAATGGAGACAATAAACCAACAAATAGTCATTTTTAAAAGGTGAAAAGAAATAAGAATACAAGGAAAAAATCCCTACAGATGTTTAGGTGTCATGAAGATCTACTGCTTCACACTTTGATCCAAAAATGACATGCATCCAGCCACTTGGCTAACATCAAAGTGATCTGTGCATTGCCACATAATGCTACCTCTGTGGATATTGCTCTTCAACAATGTCTCTTTGAGAGTTTGATCAGGGTCATTGAGAGTTCCAGTACACCTACTGTCCACACCACTCAGGTAACCATGATGCCATTTCTATTGGTTATACACAATGTGCACAGTCTGACCCATATCAGGGTGTCTACTGTGCTTGACAGTGGTATTTCTGGTCTATGTATGTACTGTTTCTTGCATGTGTTGTAGCTGAGATGTCACTGTCAGGGTCTCAGGCAAATAACGCATATGCCCAGGCCATTAACTTTGAAGTCTTCATGTACCTCCAGACCCTCAAAACCTCCATGGTTGAACCATTAGGGCCATGCACACACATGTCAGTTTCATACTTATGTATATGAAGTTTGCAACCTATGCTGGCTACTGGAAGCTGTTCCATGGCATATTCTTAGCATCTTCCATATCATTTCCAACATACTGCACAATAAATTATATCATGTGCAACTGCATGTACAAACAAGTAATGTTAGGCTACAGAGAGCAAGAAATATGTATAGAAAAGTTAAATCAGACTAAAAGAACTGAAATTCATTTCTAAATAGCCAGGATAGACTGTGGGGATATGACATGGGGTCACAAGAGTTTCCTGAGGAGATGTAAAGGGAGCAAACTGAGCTGAATAGATTTAAGGAGTAGGAGGACTCATAAGCAGCAGACTGAATGTATGCTTAATATCAGAGAATTCTTCATAGAGAGGATTATGGACAAATGGCAAAGATTTTAGAATGGTCAATAATGAAAGAAACCATAGATGCACAACAGAAAGCATGGAAAAGATTCACAGCTTCATAGGCAAGTACTAGGCGAGCTGCCCTTGTGGACCATTGTAAGCCGAGCCAATTTATTATTCAAAGATGAGAATCAAACCCTGTGCCTTGTGTCTGTGAGCTAAACACCTTAACCATTATACCAACCACCCAACCCCTTAGATGCAAAATAGCTATGGATGAGTTGGTGCAAAATTATAGATATGATGTTAAATGCACTAAGATGTCAAACTATAGACGCAAAGTGTCTCTTTTTGCTGAGAAACATAACAAATGAAATGACTTTGATAACCACCACACATAGCATGCCTACTATATGGTACACATTGCAGTCATTATGATACATTACACTACATTTGCATAATGGTAGAAGGAGGCAATTAGTATATCTAGTATCCACTTTTAGGTGCCTTAACATTCTTTCTCCCCTCCATCTTTATTTTTACCCTTACCATTTTTTTCACCTGTCTCATGCCCTCTTGAATGTCTCTGAGAATTTCCTTTCCATCACTCATTCCATGGGTTCATAACCCACTTTGTGAAAAAGTATTTTTGGGTACCCAGAGAGAAGTTCCTTATTCCCTGTGCCCCCTTCTTCCTCCTCTGTCCTTCCTTTTCATCCTGTACATCTATATCATGTACCATTTAGTCTTTGGCACCTCTAGCTTGTAGTCATAGTTCTCCCCTCCATCCCATGGATCATTCTAGTAGCTTTCATCTAAATTCCTTCCAGCATCCTGCTATACTTTTTCTTAGATAACCAAATGATGTGGATATTCTACAAAAGGGCTTTACAGAAACAGATGCCTGGTGCCAGAGCCATGAGCTCAAGCTTAATGCCAAGAAATGTATAGTTATCCCCTTTGGAAAAAAACATGTACCCATGAATTACCACATAGGTGGCAGTACACTAAACATCAAAAGTGTGATGAGAGACTTAGGGACACAGGTGGACAGTGGTCTCAGTTTCGATAACCACATCATCACAACAGTCAGGAAATCCTTCTATGTGGCACACCTCATCACTAAGAGCTTTTCATCCAGAAAAAAGGAGGTTATTGTCCCACTGTACTCATCCCTCATTAGACCCATTATAGAGTATAATGCCCCATTTGGTATGTACCTCACAAGACATCTGCAACAGCTGGAAAGGCCACAGAAATACCTCACTAAATGAATCACAGGCCTAAAGCGAATGCCATATGCTGACCATCTAAAAAAACTCCAGCTATACTCTGTGGCATATTGTCTACTCAGAGGCAATCTCTGCTTAACATACAAGGCCATGTCAAACCCTGAGCTGTTGGACATGCTCCACTTAAAGAAATCACAATCCCTCAGAGCCACACGCTCCAGGGATTTAAACCTTGTCATCAAAAAGAACAAAACATGCTGGAGGGAGAGGTTCCTGACCCAGAGACTCCCCATACTTTGGAATAGACTGCCCATACATGTCAAGCAGAGCGCCTCATTGGCCCTCTTCAAAAGGAACCTTGATGATTGAATGTGAGATAGGAAATTCACCCCGGGGATCATATCAGTCGCCCTGCTAGACAGGAGTCCAGAGAAGTAAATATTGTGGGAATAAATATCCAGGAAATTGTTATGGCTAGGCTTGTATAGGCCCTAGGGCTGATAGCTTAGTACCAACGTATGAACCTATGAACCTATAAAACTGTACACAGTAGTTAAGGTGTGGGTTTATCAAGGCCCATTGGAGTGAATACAAGTGGAAATCCAGTGAGGAAATTAGATCTCTTAATAACCCCAGAAAGAACTATACAATCATATTAAGTCAATTGTTAGATCTATTTGTGAACCACAGAAAAACAGCTAATGATTCAAAGCTCAGCCAAAAAAGTCAATGTTGTTTGTCAAGAAGTACAAAGTTCTATGCCAAAAAGTGAAAAATTCTTTTATTATAGGTAAGGGCTTTCATGGTGCAACTCACACCACTTTTTCAGACCTTTTACAACCATGCATCACATTACTCTATATACTAAAATTTGAATCAGCCCATTAACTTATTTGATTCGATTGAATAAATTAACCTGTTAATCACCCATAAAAAACTTCTATAAAAGCTATACATAGGGTACACAAGCTCATACAGTCATAAACTTCATTCTACTATAAAAACATATAGAAAGGGATGCATATATAACAAATAAAGATGTATATGTGAACAACTTATATAAAAACATATATAAATAACACTTATAAAAAACACATAAAAAACTTATATATGCATACTTTTAGACACAGGTACATTCATACAAAAATGGAAATATAAAAATAAATGCATACATACGTTTTTCTCTTTCTACACCTAACCAAAGGGGTAATTAGTAATTATTTAATATATAAAATATAAAAGAGTACTAAATAACTTTTATAAATCAAATCAAAGTCCTCTTCCGCAAAACAGGTGTAAGGGACATCCTGTCATTTTACCCTTGACCCCTATCTGCTCTCAAGTCTGATGATCCAGCATGTCTCTGAAGTCTCAGTTCTGTTTATAATGTCCCCCCTCTATCATTGTCTTTATCTTTATATGTTATATATATGCATCCCTTTCTATATGTTTTTATAGTAGAATGAAGCTTATGACTGTTTGAGCTTGTGTACCCTATGTATAGCTTTTATAGAAGTTTTTCATGGTTGATTAACAGGTTAATTTATTCAATTGAATCAATTAAGTTAATGGGCTGATTCAAATTTTAGTATAAAGTATAGAGTAATGTGATGCATGGTTGTAAAAGGTCTGAAGAAGTGGTGTGAGTAGCACCATGGAAGCGCTTACATACGATAAAATAATTTTTCACTTTTTGGCATAGAACTTTTTACTTCTTGGCAAACAACAGTGACTTCCTTGGCTGACGTTTGGATCATTAGCTGTTTTTCTGTGGTTTACAAATAATTTTGGTTGTTGCTGGTGATTCATTTACACTAACTGTGACCTAGAGAAACTGTTCATTTAGCATTTTGTCGGTCGTGGTTAGTGCCAAATGGCTGAAGGAAACCTAAGGAGTTATAGTACTACTAGTACAAGTGGTGTTATAGAGTTGGAATATACTCCAGGAATTCAAGGAGAACAAACCATCAAAGCACGAATGGATCTTATGGGATTCATGAAGTGCACAATTAATCCCTTACTGGCAACAGAACAACTATCAGAAGATCTACAAGCAAGGCATAAAGACACTGGATTTTTCTCTTTGGTGAGAAGTTCATAAGTTAGAGGATGAACTTTATAAAATAAAGAAGTTGCAAGCTGAAAGATTCCATCTGGAAGCTTGCCTGAAGTATAAAGTTTACCTCATGGCCTCAGAATATTAAAAATGCCAACACAGGGTGATAGGATGCCAAAAATGCTTTCAAAATGGCAATAACTCAACTTGGAATTAAGCTTCAATTACATGAGGCTTATTATTGAATACACAGGAAGAGATGAAGAAACCAGCAGAGAGAAAATTCTAACTCGGCAAGAACAATTGTATAAAGACTATCCATCTGCCTTGGTTGATGAGAAACTAACCAATATAATTGGACTCGGTGTATCTATATGAAAAAAGACTGTATAGGCAGAAATTTGATAAATTAGAACGAGATAGAAGGGATTTTAAGGAGGGCCATGTTTTCGTATGGCCACGAACACACATTGAACCTGCAAACAACAGAGGAACCACCTTAAATAATATGGAAGATGGCCATTCAGTGACATCACATATAAATAACGTACAGGACATCTTGGGGACAAGGCCGAAGGCTAATTCAGTTGTTTTTATCTAAACAGCAGACAGTTTTTCTTGTATGCAAAATGAAAATAGTATAAGTGAGAAGATAAACGGTGAGGAAACAATGGAAATGACCAAAAATATTTTAAAAACACCACCAATATTACCATGTACTTCAACAAAGTATTTACTGAAAGGGAAAACCTCCCCAGAAAGAATTTTTTTTCAGCTATTTCCAACCAAGTTAACACCAGCTCAACAAGGGTCCCAGAGGGGCAGATCACGGAACAGAGGAGGATTCAAAAGAAAAGGGCAGCAGGCAATATCGAACAACAGGACATTAAAGAAGGGATGGTACAGCAGCAGAATGAAAGACCCCTAGTCTGGAATATTTCTAGTAGAACACTGACTCAGGACTCTCATTCATACCAGTACAAACTACTGAGGTAACTGACAGTATAATAGACTTGAAAATGTTTAGCAGGAATGTGTTGCTAAGACTTTTATTTGGGAACAATTGTGACCAGGAAATGACTGTTTTCAAAAAACCTAGTACATTTATCTGTACTAGTCACCCCATTATTGATGTATTTAGTAGCTGATATGGAAAAAAAATATTTGAAGTGTTAGATAATGAAAAGTGCACCCCCTTTTTAATAATATGTCCAGAGGGGAATACAAAGCCTTAAATGACTTAAAGGATGACAAAAGTATTATAATAAAACCAGCCAACAAAGGGGGACCCAGAGGAATTATGGACAAAAGTTATCATGACACTAAAATGAAAGAAATGTTAAATGATGTTAAAGTGTATGAAATTATAAAGTCTCTTAAAAAATGGAAAATGTGTTATATGAGTGTTTACTAGAAAGTTGGATAACCGAAGACTTGTATAACTACTTCAAAGTGAATAGCCCCTTTATCCCTATTATTCAAGGGATTCCTAAAATACACAAGGATCCAGTGAACCCCCCCCCCCAAGACCTATAGTCTCAGGCAAGAATTGGGCAACAGATCCAATATCCATATACTTGGAGAGAACATTAAGACCATTAGTAGACAAGAATACAACTATTCTAAGGGATACCAAACAGTTCTTAAACCAATTATATCATTTTTTTGAAAAGCATTCATTTAAATCTGGATAATGTGAAGTTAGTTATGCTAGATGTCTGTTCCCTTTTTACATCAATTCCCAATGATTTGGGAGTCGATATGCTAAGGGAATATTTAACTAAGGATGGCAGTTATACTCAGACAAAAATAGAATTAATCTGTCTATTAATGGAGCAGATGCTCACAAACAATGTTATGTTATTTGACCATACCTTGTATTTACAAAAAGAAGGGGTGGCCATGGGCACTTCTAGTGCCAACAGCTATGCAAACTTAGTCATGGCCTTATGGGAGAATAACAGTATAAGCAATGGCACTTGGAAGCAGATAATATTCTACAAGCATTTCGTAGATGACCTCTTTTTGTTATGGGATGGTAGCCAGGAAGAACTTGATAGGTTTTACCATGATGTTAACACCAATACATCCTTTCTAACCTTTGAAATGAAGGTTTCAGATAAGGAAGTGGAATTTCTAGATGTAAAGGTGTTCAAGACAAGAGAGGGTCAAATAACTACCAAATTATATTGAAAGGCGCATCATAGAAATACCATTCTGCACCAAGAGAGCATGCACCCCAGACACATTTTTAAAAATGTTGTAAAAGGGCAAACATTGAGAGCATCTAGGTTAACAACAAGGGACGAGGACTTTGATCAAGAGATTACTGACTTGAGACAGAGATTTAGAGGGAGGGGTTATACTGACCACATTACAACTGATATAATAGATGAGAGTGCCAAGTTAAGAGATACTACTGGGAAGCCCTATTTCTCTAACAATAGGAATAATACAACTATGAACCAAATAGTAAAAAAGAAAGTTCTGAGAGTACCTACCTAATATTCAAGTGATATGTCCCTTATAACAGGAGTCATTAGGAAGCACTGGCCCATTTTGACACATGATCCCAAAATAAGGGAGATAGTAGGAGAAAAAACAAGTTTCTCCTTTAAAAATAAATAAAATGTCTCTGAAGAGACATTTATGTTATCCCACAGAAGCCAAAGAAACACTAAGCAGAAATGTCACCACTAATAAGGGCACATTACCATGCACTAGATGTAATCAGTGCAGATATATATATATATATATATATATATATATATATATATATATATATATATATATATGCGCTAGTAATAATTTCTTGCACCCTGATATAGGTAGAGAATATGTGTTTAATGTTCAAACCACCTGCAATAGCAAGAACTTAATATATATAGCAGTGTGCAGTAATTGTTCAAGTTTCTATGTAGGAAAAACCAACAGGGAATTGAGGTTCAGAATACGAGAACATTTATTGCACATTAGGAATCAGAATGTGACAAATACATTGCCTAAGCATGTGCAAAGCAAGGGGCCAGAGCATACATTCAGCTTCCAAGTGATAGAACTAATAAAAGAAAATAACAGAGGTGGGCATTATAAACAGAACTGAGACTTCAGATACATGCTGGATCATCAGATTGAGAGCAGATAGGTGTCAAGGGTTAAATGGCAGGATCCCCCTTAAACCTGTTTTTCAGAATAGGCCTTTGATTTGATTTATAAAAGTCATTTAGTACTCTTTTATATTTATATATTAAATAATAACTAAGTACCCCTTTGGTTAGGTGTAGAAAGAGAGAAATGTATGCATGCATTTATTTTTATATTTCCATTTTTGTATGAATGTACCTGTGTCTAAAGTTATGCATATATAAGTTTTTATAAGTGTTTTTTATATATGTTTTTATATATGTTGTTCATATATACATCTTTATTTGTTATATATATGCATCCATTTCTATATGTTTTATAGTAGAATGAAGTTTATGACTGTTTGAGCTTGTGTACCCTATATATAGCTTTTATAGAAGTTTTTCATGGGTGATTAACAGGTTAATTTATTCAATTGAATCAATTAAGTTAATGGGCTGATTCAAATTTCAGTATAAAGCATAGAGTAATGTGATGCATGGTTGTAAAAGATCTGAAGAAGTGGTGTGAGTTACACCAATGAAAGCGCTTACCTACAATAAAATAATTTTTCACTTTTTGGCATAGAACGTTTTACTTCTTGGCAAACAACACTGACTTCTTTGGCTGAGGTTTGGATCGTTAGTTGTTTTTCTGTGGTTTACAAATAATTTTGGTTGTTGTTGGTGATTCATTTACACTAACTGACCTAGAGAAACTGTTAAATTGTTAGATCTGGCTTCTCCTGTAATGGTCATCCTAAAACCTGGTGAAAATGAATTAGAATTATTTGTAACGCTATGGAAATTCCTATTACTGAAAAAAAATGCTGTTTCATGTGTACAGATTGATAATGAGCATTAGACATCAATCATCCCTGGTATATTCAAATTGTTGGCATCTTAACACAGGACATTATTCTATGGAGCAGAAATTACAAGGCATTAGAAACACTCTCAAGCTTACGCCCTTCAAGAAATGTATTTATACACAATTAATGATAAATAATAATGCATACTTAACTCCGGATAAACTAAAATCACTACAATCCTGAAATCCCTTCTAGTTGTCCATCCTGCTTAAGTCTGAATGCTGATTTATTACACATTTTCTGGAGCTTTAAATCCCCTACAAACCTGGGTGTGCCCTCAGAGTGAGGTTAGAGAAAATGGACTATGGGAAAACAGCTCTCTCATGGGAATTTGCAATATTGAATATTATTTCAAATAGACTACCAAAGCAAAAGCTACACATCCTAATTACACGTTTTGCATTAGTTAAACTATATATTATGCAAAATTGGTTAGATCATTCACAATTGTCCTGGATTAAAAATATGGCACATAAGTACATATCCTCCTATAAATTAATCTCATACAGTCAAAAAAGAAAACATACTATCTCAAATATTGGAGTCTCCTTCTTAATCAACATTTTAACAGAATAACACACACCAATTAACTTATAACATACATACATATGAATAAACCAAAAATGAAACACTGGCAATTGGTTCAGGCAAATAAAATGGTAGACTCCAGATGAAATAAGTGTATTTAATGGATAAAATAAAGCACTTTTAGGTCTACTGCTTTCACCTTTACCATAAATTCAAATGATGGCACAATAATCTCCCCTGACCCCTCTACAAAACTATTAGGTGTCATCATAGATAATAATCTATAATTCGACCTACATGTTAAACAAACTATCAAAACCATCAATAAAAAACCTAGGGTCACTTTACAGAATAAAAGCCTTCCTAACCCCTCCAGCTAAAATTGCCATAGCTCGCTCTCACCTTCTTTCAACCCTTCTGTATGCATCCCCTCTACTCTCAAATTTAAACAAGACTGTCCTTAACAAACTCTCAATTTGCTGCAACCACATTGCCAGGTTTGCCACTGGGCTGCCATTTAGGACACATCATTGCATCAATCTAAATCAGCTTGGGTGGCTTGAACTACCCAGCCTAATCCAGTATAACCAACTGATTATGGCCTATAAAATTCTCTATAATCCGAACAATACTCCTGCACTTAAAAATATTATCACCCCCAATAACAATCCTAGACCACTTCGATCCTCTAACAGACTACTAATTCAGACTAGCAAAATTAATAACACAGCTGGTGACTCTCTCTCTTTGCAAACTCTGTAAGTAGATCCTGGAACTCTCTTCCAGCTGATATTACCTTACCTTCCACCTTAGGTCAATTTAAAATTAGACTCAAACAACATTTGTCACTTAACTGGCTATGTCACTGTACCAAGCCTGGCTAACTCTCTCTAGAATGTGTAAAAATCTGTTACCCAGTTTACTGTGTAATTTAATTTAATCCTGACTTACACTCGGGATTAACTCTAACCTGTGGAACTTGTTTAACTTGCTTACTTATGGAATCTCTGTAAATAGTCTGTTTGTATTATGTAATGCTGGTATTATGTAATGCTGTATCTGCTTACCCTTGGAGCTTTTCTCCCCAGGCCTCCGCTGAAAATGGACATGCATCCAGTCGGACTATCCCAGTCAACAAATGTAAAATAAATAAATAAATAAAAATAAACTTTTCGTCTAGTATATTAACTTGAACTTCTTCATATAAAAAACAAGTACAAATTAGAGCTTTAAATACCCCTCCCAGTTCTCACATGTAATTGTTCAGTAGCAAGCTCTTAAAGGAACATCACTACAATTCCATCCAAGGTCATTCTTCACTATTACATAGGTATAAAAACATTCTAAAAAGTCTCAATTATTTAACCTATGCAAAATATTATTTAGTAAAACATTTTATAAAACACGTGTATTAAAACATATTTTAGAGCACATTTTAGAAAGTTTATCTCCTCAAGTTTTTCAATTTTAGCATGCAATGAATTGAGCACATGTCATTCAATCCCGGCGTAATATATGCGTTCAAGTGGATTTGACACAGTAATTCTAACTGTTCGAATAACTGTTAGGAGTCCACCCCTTGGGTCAGTGTAAACATGTTCTATCACCCGTAATTTGAAAGTGTGGTTAGTGTTTGCACTTACATGTCTAGCTAGTGCATTATCTGTTTTGTTTTTTGAAATGTAAGTGAGTTCTTAAATCCTATCTTTTAATTTACATTCTGTCTTTCCTACATAGAAGGAAGAACATAGCTAGCATATAGCTAGACAAACTACCATTTTAGATTGGGAATTATATCTATTACTGCTTATAAAAACTTTGCCATTAATTTCTACACTTGGTCCTTCCTGTATGTATTTGCAGTATGGGCAACTAAGACATTTAAATATTCTGGGATTTTTAATTATGGTGGATCTCCTAACCTCCAATAAGTTTTTTAAGTTCATCCCTTTCCTGAATATAATTTTGGGGCTTGTGCTGAGTTTGCCCAATATTTCCCTGTTGTCCAATAATAAATTCCAATTTTTATTTAGCATGTTTCTGACACTATTGGCTTCAGGGCTAAACGTTTTGACAAGTCCAGTTTTGAAATTAATGCTAGCCATGTTCTCTGCATCAATATTTTGGCTTGCTTCTCTGGTTTCTAAATTATCTTGTGCTTGTTCACCTCCCAATATAGGTTTATAAAAACCAGTGGATCTTTTGTTTGTAACTTCCTCTATTAGCTCATTCATTAAAGTTGTAGGATAAGCTCTCTTTTGAAACACGTGCCTTAAATTAATACAGTCATGTTCAAATTCTAAATCAGTGGTTACCATTCTCGCTGCTCATACCAGTTGTCCTTTCACCACTGATCTTTTTTGTGAAAGGGGTGAGCAGTTGAATAATGCAAAAATTTGTTTGAATATGTGCTTTTTCTGTATGTTTTTGCACTATATTCTTTCTTGCTGGTTTTCATGAGGAGCATATCCAAATAAGGGATTTCTTGCTTATTATAAGTAAATGTGAATCGTAAAAAGTTAGTAGTGGTATTAAAGTAATTCACCAATTCATTAGCTACTGTTATGTCTCCTTTGATTATCATGAATATATCATCCAGGTAACGGGTAAAGAAAAGTTATGGTTAACCATTTCAACATTACCAAAAATATATTCATGCTCCCAGTAGGCCATGACTAAATTAGCGAAACTGGCTCCGCATGGGGAACTCATGACCACTGCTGTTTTCTGTAAGTAATACTTATTTTTGAAAAAAAATGAAATTGTTGATCAATATAACGTCCAGTAATTCCTCCACTAGATGTATTTATGTATTGGGGGCCCCTTTCCTTTTCATCATGGTAGATACCCAATGCGTGGGGGACAGAGGTATAAAGGTCTTTCACATCTACTGTTAGAAAGTTGTAATCGTTATTATATTCAAGTAAGTTGATTTTCTCTAGGAATGACTATGAGTCCTTGCATAGTTGGTATTCAGTTGCTACATATTTCTTCATTATGCTGTGTACAACTTTAGCACTGGCGTAAGTGATGGAATTTCTTCCAACAATTGGTCTCAGTGGGGGATTCTGTAAATCTTTATGGACCTTCGGTACTCCAAAGATGACTATTGTCAAAGGAACCAGAATGTTCATATAATTCTACATTTATAGATCTATTTTCCCTTCTAAAAACAAGTTGTTAATGTACATTTTAATGCATTGCTTAGCAATATTGAACTGGTTCAAAGACACTTTCTCATAAGCTTCAGTGTCTAATAAGTTTTCTATTCTTTTCTCATAGTCATCCAGGTCCATAAATACTAACCCCCCCCCCCACTTTATCGGGTTTCATCACCCTTACCTGAGCTGTTTTTAATAAGTTTAAAATCTCCAGTTCATTTTTACTCATGTTTCCCTTATGTCCTGTTTATCTGTTGTAAATCATGGATGTCAAGCTCGCACACTTTTGCAAATATATGTAATATTGCATGTAGAGGAGGATTAAACATACTGTGTACAAAGAAGGGGTTAGGTTCAGCATTGTTATTGCCTAAAATTACATTTAAATTCAGTTTTCTTACAAACATTTTCAAGTCCATGATAGTTTTAGCTAAATCCATTATTTGTGCAGGAATAAATGTTAAACCTTTTGCTAAAATTTCTACCAATTCTGGAGGTATCACAAAGGATGAATAGTTGTAAATAATAAAATCACCTTCAATGTTTTTTACAATTGCAGAGCTCTGTACTATATCACAGTCATGTGTTTTATTTACCTCCACTGCTTGTTGTGTGCTTTCCTCTTGTTTTTCATCCGGTGTTTGGCAGTGGTAAAACCCTGGTTGTTGGAGGCTGGATTATTGTTGCCTTGATGAATGATTTGTTGGTTTTGTTGCTGGTAGTTCATATTTTCGTGTACATAGTTATCTTTATTCATTGTATATCCTTGGTTTTGGTTTTGATTGCGAATACATTCTCTTCGATGTACGGTTCCATTTCTCCATGCTTCATTTGATGTTCCTTCACTATGTCTTCCATTACATTGCATACAGTAGTTGTAGGAAGGTCATTTACATCATTTCCTGCCTCAAATTCATGCATATGCATGGGGTGGGTGTTGACTTCTGGATTCCATATTTGTGAAGGAGGTGGGCATGGAAAAGCAGTGCCTTTTTCATATTGTAAGCGATCACAATTACGTTTTTTAATTTTTGCTGTTTTTAGTTTGCCAATATGCTGGTCAATACTATGAAATATTCTATTGTAATCATATTTATATCTTGGAAAGTCGGTATGTCCACAAATCTCTTCATCAAGCTTCTGGACATCTTCTATTATTTCCTTGGCCATTATTTGGTAGTGCTTTATCATGAGGGTTAGGAGATCCAAACCCTGATGATTAAATAATTGAATCAAGTCCTTGTGAAAGTTAGAGTCTGGCACTAACCCTGTCAGGTACTGACAGATTTGTAGCCCTTCTGGGACTATTTTTAACTGAATACATTCTTCAAAGTATTCTATCTCCAAGCATAATTTTTTTGTATTTGAGTAGTTCATTGTCAGATAGTGCCAAGTTAGTCAAAATAGGGACAGTGTTACCTCCAGCCGGATGATCCGATGTTAAGCAAGGAATAGGTTGCTTAAAGCTGATAGGTGTTGCAAGCTATTCTTTCAATGTGGGATCCCAATAAACCTCAGAGGAGTGTTTCTCACTGCATGCAAATTGTGATTCATTTCTTTGGTGTAAACTTAATTCCTGACAAGCAGAATACAGTTGAATTGAGCACGTCATTCAATCCTGGGGTAATATATAAATTCAAGCGGATTTGCGTTTAGCATTTCCCTCTCACTTCCAAGTTCAGCAAAGAGGGGTGGAGTGCTGTCAAAACCATCAGATGCCATGAACTCATTCAAACAAACTAATAAAACTCAAAAACAAAAGACAAACCAAAAATGAAACACTGGCAACTGGTTCAGGCAAATAAAACGTTAGACTCCAGATGAAGTAAGTGTATTTAATGGATAAAATAAAGCCCTTTTCTTCCAGTATATTAACTTGAACTTCTTCAGATAAAAAAACAAGTACAAATTAGAGTTTTAAATACCCCTCTCAGTTCTCCCATGTGATTGTTCAGGAGCAAGCTCTTAAAGGAATACTAGGGCAAACAAAACACAGAATACACTAGCTAGACATGTAAGTGCAAACCCTAACTGCACTTTCAAATTCCAGGTAATAGAA
Organism: Protopterus annectens; assembly: GCF_019279795.1. Lineage (NCBI taxonomy): Eukaryota > Metazoa > Chordata > Ceratodontiformes > Protopteridae > Protopterus > Protopterus annectens. The sequence goes on from NC_056740.1 coordinate 7,516,151, forward strand.
CAAGTTTACACTGACCCAAGGGGTGGACCTCTAACAATAATTCTTGAAATTACTGTGGCAAATCCACTTGAACGCATATGTTACCCCGGGGATTGAATGATGTGCTCAGTTCATTGCATGCTAAAATTGAAAAACGTGAGGAGATAAACGTTCTAAAATATGCTCTAAAATATGTTTTAATATATGTGTTTTATAAAATGTTTTTCTAAATAATATTTTACATAGGTTAAATAACTGAGACTTTTTACAATGTTTTTATACCTATGTAATAGTGAAGAATGACCTTGGATGGTATTGTAGTGATGTTCCTTTAAGAGCTTGCTACTGAACAATCACATGGGAGAACTGGAAGGAGTATTTAAAACTCTAATTTGTATTTGTTTTTTATTTGAAGAAGTTCAAGTTAATATATTGGGTGAAAAGCACTTTATTTTATCCATTAGATACACTTATTTCATCTGGAGTCTATCATTTTATTTGCCTGAACCAGTTGCCAGTGTTTCATTTTTTGTTTATCTTTTGTTTTTGAGTTTTATACATATAAATACTCCTGACCACATTTGTATAGGTCTGCTATGATTTTTATAAATGTTGCCAAGCTGAATCTCAATTCTATAGGTTATTCAAATTTTGTAATTGATACTTTCTTTTCTGAGGCACCATATGTAAATAGTGTATATAGCTTGGTTGTGTCTTTCTTAAGTTTTCTTTTTCTCTTATTAAGTATGTCTTTTATACTAAAGCTTATGTGTTATGCTATCTATAAATCTTACAGTGAACTATCTAATATTGTATGTACTCAACAATTTTTGAACATGCTATTTATGTGTATAAATTTTGAACTTCATTATTATATTCTGTTTTTTCTTTTGAACATGTGAATTAAAGAAAATGAATAAAAATATATTAGAAAAAAAGGCACATTGGAGTGAAAGGATTACTTCTTTGGTACTGTGATCCCTCTCAACATGGCACTCCACCATTGTTTTTCTTTGTGCATATTGAAGCATTCTTCACTTCCTGCAATAGTGTCATTATCCCCCTACCTGCAGCATTTCCACTTCTATTTGCTCAGTTCTCCATCTTTCCCACTGCCTGCCTTTGTTGCCTCCTTCGTTTGGAGTATGTGCGCTCTTCCCTAACCCTCCCATGTACTTCTTAAAAGATCTCTTCAATTGTTTTGTTGCTTTTGCCCTCTGTACCTGGTAGAGTACTCCTCCTTGCTAGCTTCCATGTTGCTGACTTGAAGATGCTGACTCCTGTCTGGTCATCTCTGCCTCCCTTTTACCATTTGTTACTTGTCTTTCCTTGCCTTACATCCTTGCCTTCCTCTCTTTATCCTTCCTTTCATGGCTACCCCTACAACTTTATTACTTTACTTACTTTGTGCCACTCCACCTCCTTTTACTCATCTGACAATCTTTGCCCATGTCAGCATGTGCTCTGCCTTTTTCTCCTTTAACTTTTCCAACCCTATCTTGCCTGCAGGCCTCTTATTGTCTCCTTTTCTCCAATCCAGCAGATTCTTTCCATACCTAATTATCCAGTTTATTAACATGTCTGTCTCACATATTCTTCTATGAAGTCAATCCATTCTGTTCTAACCTTCAGAGGAAAACATTTAGACACATTAGTTTACATTTTTCTCTTTTAAGCTGATTTACTGTTTACTCAGCTATGGATGCATATCTGATGCTACATGAATGCCACTCACATGGTGATACTATCCACGACCGGCCTTTGGTCAACTGGTACCCTAGGCAAAAGGTCTCTGCAGTGTCCCCACCAACACCCAGTGCACCCATTCTGGTCTACCTACACCATCCAGATTACTGAAAAAGCGTCCCTGCTACAGCAGTGCCCTAGGCGGCCGCCTAGTTGACCTATGCCTAAGGCCATCTATGTCACTATCTGCCACATTATAGCATGAACTAGTTCATCATACATAACCTTTTTGCTACTGCTCTAGTATGCAATGTCTACTGTGCAATATTTATCATGAAAGGTGTATCTTTGTCTGTGCTCTTTGAATTGCCTTGTTGGTGGCATTGTTACCTCTGGCATATGGTAGAGCATTTTCTCTCTGCCTTGCATGTTTAAGTGCTTCACCATGTTGTGCAGTGCTGCACATACAAGACACACTTTGCCTCCTTGTCTTTACTGAATTCTATTTCTGATTATGGGAAGCTGAGGCAGTTTACTGGCTTTAAAGGTAGGCAAATAGCTGTTCAGCAATAGTCATGCTGGCAATGCACTGAGGCAAAGCCTTAATAATGTACTATTCCACTGTTTGGGTAAGGGAGCTTGAGGTCTTCATTACTGGCTGTATTGAATAGAGGCATCATCTGTGGGGAGGACACTAATGTGTACCTTTATGGACAGTTTAATTATTCCCTAGTCTGAGATTTGTGAGCATACTCAAAGTAGAGTAGGGACAGTTCAGAGGAAACCATCAGCAGATTTCAGCATTTTCTAATGGCATTGTTTTGGTTTTAGAGGATAAAAATGGTCAACTAAGTAATTCTTATTTATTAACTTGAGAGGCCAAGTGAGTGAGCGAGTACTGAGTCTTGAAACTCTTTCCAGCCACAGGTAGGCAGACAGGCAGGCAAGCAGGAAACAACTGTAATGGGTCCACTTCACGCTATCAAATAGCTCGTCATCAGAGTGAAGTGCTTGGGAAATTCGGTGAAAGTACTCTTTGTCAAATGCTGCAGTTGGATGCCGGAGGAATATCAAATGCTTGTGGTTACAGTAAGTGTGTAATGTCAAAACTTTCAGATATATCAATATTTTTGGCATTAGGGGTAGAAGTATATGTGTGCTAGAGTTTATGGTTTCGGGGTAGAATAAGAGCTAAGGAAAGGGATGTATTTAGCATTTGCATGAGTACTGGTGTATGTGATGTGTGTCTGGCTTGCTTGTATAGTAGCAGTATTATGGAAAGGGGATTTCCTAAAGTGAAATGTAGGGTTGGATTAATAGGCAGGGGCAGGGTTAGGATTAGGCTTAACATGTATTAGTAATAACCTGGTAAGTATACTGTACCCTTTCCTGGTAAAACACGACCCTAAAGGCATTCAAAATAGACCAGAAATAAAACAAAATGTTTATACAACGCCCTATAGCAGAATAGGCATTCACCAATATAGAAATACATGCAGCAATGCAGCAATAAAGTTAATACATATCAGTTTACATCTATACCTAACAAGTAAAACATACTCATGTCAGCTGTAAGAAGAATTAAGGAATGTAACCTGTACATGGGATCTTGTAGCATGAATTCCTTTCTGATTGAATATGATAGAAAATATAGGCAGATAGAATGAAAGCTAGAGCTGGTAGAGAGGGAGCTGAGAGAGTCTGAGAGTGAATAAGTGGCAAAGCATAAGGCAGGGAAAGTAGAGAGAGAGGTGGAAGAAAGAACAGTGGGAGGAATGGAAAGAGAAAGTATTGAAAGAATTATCCAAAGCTTACAGTCACAGGAATGTCTTCAAAATGTAGATGTAGAAGGGCAAAATGAATGTTGGTGAGCTTGAATAACCAGGAGAAGCAGAGAAGGTATGCTGGGAGCTTTGTGTAAGGTGCTTTATAAGTTGTTTTTTTAACTTCAGAAGACTAGTTTTGCCTCAGTGTTTCCTGAGATTAAGTTGCAGGTGCAGATTTGGCAAATACATTTCACTTTATAAAAATCCTCCTTTGTTAACTTTGGCTTTATTGTGTTAAATAGAGCAATTGTTAATAGTTCATTCATTCATTCATTCATTCATTCATTCATTCATTCATTCATTCATTCATTCATTCATCTGATACCTAATTATTCTAGTCTGTGGTTGAGTAATATTCTATCCAAATAAGCAAAGAGAACACAACAGAGAACTAATTCAGGACAGAATGCTAGTCCATCACAGTTTATTAACATTTGGTAGACTGCAGTTTTTCATTCTGTAATAAAGTAAATGTACAAACGTCAAGAAAGAGTCAAGATTACTTCAAACAGAATTTTAAAACTGAAGAGTTATGAGGTTGAACTAGAGGCTGAACTAACTGATAAATAATCTATTTCAAACAAAGCCAGGTTAAAGGCCATTTTGAAAGTTGAGCCGTGATCATTTGGCTTGGCAGATGCTATTGTATGTTTACTACTACAATACTTTACTATACGGTCCCATTTTCTAGCATGGCTAGAACTAAGCAGTTATCTGAAGATAAACAAACTTTTTTTTCTTTCGGCTGTTCCCATTAGGGGCCGCCACAGCAGATCATCTGTTTCCATTTCTTCCTGTCCTCTGCATCTTGCTCTATCACACCAACCACCTGCATGTCCTTGCTCACCACATCCATAAACCTTATCTTAGGCCTTCCTCTTTTCCTGTTACCCGGTAGCTTCATCCTTAGCATCCTTTTTCCCAATATACCCAGTATCCTTCCTCAACACGTCCAAACCAATGCAATCTCGGCTCTCTGGCTTTGTCACCAAACCGTCCAGTCTGGGCTGACCCTCTAAAATACTTATTCCTAATCCTGTCTACCGTCATCACACCCAGTGTAAATCTTAACATCTTTAACTCTGCTGCATCCAACTCTGACTCCTGCCTTTTTGTCAGTGCCACTCTCTCCAACCCATATGAGATAGCTGGTCTCACTACCCTCTTGTAGACCTTCCCTTTCACTCTTACTGGTACTCGTCTGTCACAAATCACTCCTAACAATCTTCTCCACCCACTCCACCCTGCCTGTACTCGCTTCTTCACCTCTCTTCCACACTCACCTTTACTCTGAACTGTTGATCCCAAGTATTTAAACTCATCCACCTTCGCCACCTCTACTCCTTGCATCCTCACCATTCCTCTATCCTCCTTCTCATTCACACACATATATTCTGTCTTAGTCCTGCTGACCTTCATTCCTCTCCTCTCTAGAGCATATATCCACCTCTCCAGGGTCTCCTCCACCTGTTCCCTACTCTCACTACAGATCACAATGTCATCTGCAAACATCATAGTCCATGGGGACTCCTGTCTGATCTCATCTGTCAACTTGTCCATCACCACTGCAAATAAGAAAGGGCTCAGAGCTGATCCTTGATGTAATCCCACCTCCACCTGAAATGCATCTGTCACTCCCACCGCAGATCTCACCACTATCACACTACCCTTTTACATATCCTGTACCACTCTTACATACTTCTCTGCCACTCCTGACTTCCTCATACAATACCACAACTCCTCTCTAGGCACCCTGTCATATGCTTTCTCTAAGTCCACAAAGACACAATGCAATTCCTTCTGTCCTTCTCTGTACTTCTCCATCAACAATCTCAGAGCAAACATCGCATGTGTAGTGCTCTTTCCTGGCATGAAACCATACTGCTGATCACTAATCATCACCTCCCTTCTTAACCTAGCTTCTACTACTCTTTCCCATAATTTCGTGCTGTGACTGATCAATTTTATCCATCTGCAGTTACTACAGCTTTGCACATCATTTTTCTCCACTTTTCAAGGATCCTCTCACTTTCCAAGATTTCATTAAACAATCTGGTTAAAAATTCAACTGCCATTTCTCCTAAACACCTCCAAGCTTTCACAGGTATGTCATCTGGACCAACAGCCTTTCCATTCTTCATCCTCTTCATTGCTATCCTTAATTCCTCATTGCTAATCTGTTGCACTTCCTGATTCACTATCCCCACATCATCCAAGCTTCTCTCTCTCTCTCTCTCTCTCTCTCTCTCTCTCTCATTCTCTTCATTCATCAGCCCCTCAAAATACTCTTCCCATCTGTTCAACACACTCCCCTCGCTTGTAAGTACATTTCCCTCATTATCCTTTATCACCCTTACCTGCTGCACATCTTTCGTAGCTCGGTCCCTCTGTCTAGCCAATTGGTACAGGTCCTTTTCTCCCTCCTTAGTGTCCATCCTTTCATACAACTCTCCATATGCCTTAGCCTTCGCCACCTCTCTCTTTGCCATGCACCTCATCCCCTTATACTCCTGTCTACGTTTTTCATCTCACTGACAATCCCACTTCTTCTTCGCCAACCTCTTTCTCTGTATACAAACAAACTAACAATGGCTATTACTCCCAGTTAACTACTCAAGGCTATTGAAAATGCATATTTCATATATATCCTCAAGACCATTCCACCGCAGAGGTTCTTAATTAATATAAAATAAACTATAAACAAGAGACAGGGAGACTCATCTTATAGCATCCATGTGGTCAAACAATGGAATAAACTCCCGCTGAATATATGGAAACTTGGCCCCACTCAAAGGGTTCATGCTGATTGTGTGGGTCACTTAGCTAGCAGCCAGTCTTCTAGTTGAGGAATTATGTGACCTTGCTAAACAGTAACAAGCACCCCCCTATTTTTTAGTCTAATTGTACATCTTACTTTTCATTGAACTCTGCACCCTTCTCCTATCATCTCAACTCAGTCCTCTGTCATCTCTTTATTTTGTCTTGTTCATTATTCTTTGCTCTTCTGTACTCTCTCACTTCATCTCCTCTTATTGCCACCATTCCTGTTTCTTGCCATAACACCATTTTTAAATTCATAACGCATATTCTCTTTCTCATGTTGCCCGTACCCATGCATTTCGTGCGTACCGCCTGCCTCCTTTACTACTGTTGCTCTCCTTTATCTGACCTGTCTTTCCATAAGATTTTTTAAATATCATATCAGTTGACTCCAGGCCTCCTTGTTTGCTCTTTGTATATCAGGTCTCCTCTAGTCATTAGATATACCATATTTATGACTATTATCTGTTAATCTAATATGTATTCTAAATGCCTTCTTCATTGTCATTCTTTGTGCACTGTATATCTGTATTTTCTTGCATTCAGCCAGCAGAACACCATGTTTGCTGTTTATATTTATGTTATTCAGTATGTATACCAAGTTCATTATCATGAAACTGTGTTCAATATAATACCATTTATTCTTTACTATTGTTTTTGTTTTTCATTTTATTAATTCATTCTCTGATACAACTTTATCTACTTCAGGGTCACAGAAGAGCCCAACATTTAATTGGTACATGACAGAAAAAAAATGACCCTGGATTAAGATGACAGTCTATGGCAGGCAGGCGCACACACACACACACACACACACACACACACACACACACACACACGCACACGCACACACACACGCACACGCACACGCACACACACACGCACATGCACACACTCATACTCACCCACATGTTACATGCACACTAATGGGCAAGTTGGAGGACTGTCAATTCAATATTGTT